>NW_024582755.1:130642-147157 GCF_018398535.1 Haplochromis burtoni
AAAAAAAATGAAGACACTACATTTCTGGTGTTACTCCGTCCAAAAGAAGCCCACGCAGCTCCATATGTGCTGAATTTGAAGCTGCTGGGGGCTGAGAGCTCGGGGTCAGCACAAGCATGCAAACATGAAACCAAAAGGTCATCATCCTGCAGGAGAGTTCAGACAGGCTGCACACATTCAAGTCCACAAGCAGTAAAAGTAATAAAAGCCCTGTGGAAAGCTGAAAGTTATTAAACAAGGGTCGACGCATGCGTGTGGACACTGGATAAACTAATGGTGAGCTCGGTATTGTGGATATAAGCTCAAATTAAGCGCATGTGACACAACCAGTGGACAGTTAACTATCTTCCCTCATACACAGAGGCAGCAGAAACAAGCTGTGCTCTTATTTAACATGTAACGTATCTCTGTGGCTGCTGTGGACTTTTTAAATGTATGCCAATGCCTTCAGATGCCTTTACAAGCGTTTAGCCATATTTCGGTCCATGAAGTTAGCAAGCTAACTCAAGAGTGTGTTAAAATGACAGCGGGGTAAACCAGCATCCATTATCGGACGTAGTTGACCCCGCACACCAGCGCACTTTAACCGAGACAACGACGAGCGAGGCTTGACTCAGTTATACCGTAATAACCACAATTTAACTTAAATTATTTAACAGCAGTAGCAGCCTGTTCCCTTCTCAAAAGTAGCGTCTTCCTAGCTAACAGAAAATCCCTTTAAATGGCTACAAAGCCGAGTTTGATAAGACACGAGCTCGTTGTGGAGTTTGCGACGCAGATACAAAATACGGCATTAAGAAAGTGTTACGTGACGCTGGTTTACACCTGTTGTTTTGAACGCACGCAAGACAGGTGAACAGAGCATTTTAAGTAATAAAACAAGTCCTCAATGATAAGGATAGCGCAGGTGTCCGATAAAGGACGCCCCAACTTTAGCAAGCTAACCTGCTATGTTTACATGTGGTTAGCTAGTCACGTGTAGACGTGAATAGTAAACTATTGTTAGCCAGAAGCTAACCCTCCCACATGGGGACACCGAGCCAAAGCACTGAGGGCAAAAAGAGAAGACAAACCCGTTACGCGTTAATGTCAAGATAACTAGCATAGTCTGCAAATCCCAAATATACTCACCATGTCTCCTGGTTGCTGAATTTCTTCGTTATGACTTTCCCCAGCTCCAGTCCCAGCCGATCCGCCACTTTCTGGGACAGGTCGTGGTGGGAGCTCCCGCTAAAAAGCACGATGTTAGGCATGTCCAAAAACCTGGAGCTGCTTGTTCGAGAAAAAGAAAAATGAAGAAAGGTATAAAAGACACGAGGTGTCCCCGCTTTAAGGGCGCTTGGGGGGAAGAGAAGGGGGAAGAAATGAAGCTTAAGGTTGGAGAGTGAGCATCGCACCGCTGCTGGGACCGTCGGCGGAGAGGAAATACGAGCTCAGCGTTTGCACGGTGAGGGGAAGTGCCTGCCCCTCATTGGACGGCAGAGCTGTCCACTTATGAATGAAGAGCGTTATCTCAAGACATCTTTTAAATCGATCTTTTTATTGGCTCACACTGTCCCAGGTTACCCCATGTCTGCTCAGATTTCACCGTGTAGCATGTGACTTTGTTACCTTATAAATTAACTCTTTAATGTATTGATACTATGATCAGAATCAACATTTTATTGCACAACAAATATATATGCTTTCCCATTTAGTGCACACTAAGCAATCTTAAACTTTTATTCTATTAAAAAAAAAGAAAAAAATGAGGATATATATATCTATATATAGATATATATATCCTCATTTCTATTTAGTTTGTCGAGAGCATCGTAGTGTAAAACGCCCCAGCTTTTATGCTGTTATAATGTGCCAAACTAATTGTTAAATATTCTTATGAATTAATAACTACACAGCTATTATTCATTCCAAGAGAAACAAGCTTTCCTTTTTAAATTCGCTGTTAATTATTAATACCCGAAAGCCTTTCCTCATGCTATTCTCATTAAGGCTCAATCCATCTAAAATCCTCACATCTTTCCAACATTTTCCACTCGACGAGCCCAGATTTACCCAAATATAATGTGGTTCAGCATTTGAACAAACATAATAATTGCTGTGAAATTGTAGTTTTATATATGAAATACTTTTCTAGATTATTTATTTTGAAAAATTGTCCATCCAACTCCTTTACCTTTCTTTTTTCTGACTTAAAATCTGAGCCAATGTTTGAAAACGACACTGACGTCAGACACTATTAAAGATAAAAGCCTGGAATTCTCACTGGTGTTTGTGGGATGTGTAACGTGGGACAGATACGTTGAAAAATAGCTGAGTATGAAATATTTTTAAACATTCAAGCTGTCCTGTAAAGTCACACCTATTAAAACATACCAATAAAAATTAAAATAAAAAAACTAGTGATAATTTTTGAATGGTATATCGTTGCAATTCACAAGCATGCAAAATGAAGCATATAGAATATTTTTGAGAAAATATTTTATCACAAAAGTGAATAAAGTTATATTTTCACTCAACTTACATGCTGGATTGAGCAAATATGACAACCCTTACCAGAAAAACAAAAATATCAGTATATAGTTGAATCCAAATAGAACAGAATTCTGGAAATGGTAACCATTTTAATAATATTGTTAAATGTTTGCTTATTCATATTCAGTTTTGAGAGCTACTCTACCTACTGTTGTTGGACTTACACTGCCCTGGAGGAATCCAATATTTCACGTAAAGTTTTTAAACAATAGTAAAAGCTATTAAAAGTCAACAAGTGCAAATAAAAGAATATTGTACATAAAAGTAAATATGTCAAAATCGATCTATCAGCAGTGATTAGATCGATCTGAACTTTGCAGTATTAAAGTTTTAGGCAAACCAGAGAAGGAGCAGAAACCGCGTGATGATTTGAGACGACTGACGAGCTTTTATTCCTGTGACCCCGCACGTCATTTTGCTTCTAAGCTATATACAGAAATGCAATCAGATGAATGCCAGATTTCTTATTTATCAGCGTTTTTGATCTTTCAAACTTTGACGTTTAAATCATGTTCTAGACTAAATGTTTGACCACAGCTGATAGTGACTGCTTGGCCTTTGCCCAAATGCAGCCTGCACACTTGTGACACTGGGTTTTGTAATTCGATTTACTACTCGGAGAGAAGTCATCTGAGACTTTATGCCTCTCGTGGTGCTCTTTCTTGCTGTCACGTGGTGACCAGCTAATTTTTCAGCTCAAGAAAGAGCATGACTCCACTGTCTGCTCTTCAGATACCCTGAAACCAATACTACTGATTATTTTGGATTGATTTGCACTATCACAGACTGAGTAATCATTTCAGTTATGTGATCAAAGAACATCATCAGCTAGAACGTGACCAGACACCAATGATTGTATTGATTAGGTCCAGAATCCTGGTCACTGAGGTCAAAACCTCACGAGGTAGCAACAAGTTACCCCAATGCTGTCAATGATGACAAACCAATAACACGACTGGAGCCGCTCGTATTTTTCAGAAATATATTTTATAGATGATGTCAGAGATGAAATGTCCAAAGCGTAGGTCCCAAAGAAAGATAACATTTTTCATCAATAGAGACAAACAACAAACAAAAAATAACTTTTTTAATCCATTTACATGTAAACCAAGAATTGCTCTTGAGCCACAGTGGTTATATATATGTATAGAACTGGCCGAGGTGGGTGTGACAATCAAACGACGATGCCCTTTTCCCCCCCAAACCTTTTTCTCAACTGATTTCTCCAGTGCCCGTTTAGAAATCTTTGAAAGAGGAACATTCTTTGGGAGCGTCTTTAAGGTCTGAATGTAGCAGAGGTTTGGCAGAGCACGTTTCTCTCAAACACAGTTCATACAAGTCGTAAGTGCTTGAAATCACTTATCCAATAAGAATGATATTAAATGTTTCTCAATGGAGTCATTTGGACAAAGTCCTTTGAATTGTTTGCCCACCAGAGAGGAAGAAAAAAAAAACATCCCTCCTGGAGCTCTTGGGAGCTGACAAGGGAGGTTTTTTTTTTGTTTGTTTTATGTTTTTTTTAAATATATAAGTCCTCCAGTGTTCTTCTTCTATTGTGCAAATACACTTTTTGTTACACAGACAAGCAGGCATGCTGACTCACAAACCATGCAAAGAGTTAAAGTTTGGCGCGAGCAGACAGCAAAAAAAAAAAAAGAGTAGTAAAAAATCTACAACTTAAGCAAGTAACAAGTGGAATGTTTGGTTAGACATGAAAAATATCAACTTAATCGCAAATCTTACAAGTTTAGAAAATTATATCAACTCAAATTTAGACATTTCTTTCCTCTGGCCTGTCCTACTGCTCATCCACGTCTATTATTCTGCTGTAAGTGGACCAGTTTTGGTTGTAGACAGCTGGGCCTTCTCTGGCTAGAGTTGGCCAGATATGGGACTTTTAAGACAGATACCAATATTTTTTATTTTTATTTTTTTAAATGTATATATTTTGAGATATCGGCTGATATTTTTTTTTTTCTTTTAAAAAACCCAAAAGAAATTTCCCTAAAATTTGTTAAGTGTACTTATTTATTTACTTGTCTAAGCTCTGCCCGACTGTGCTGGGATTAGAAAACTCAGCCTTTTCTGGCCATAGCCTGACTGATAAAGGATTTTTAAGACTGGTACCAACATTTGGTGATATACTGGCCAATATACGTTTTTCTTTTGGACAAACAAAAAAATTTACCCTTGTGTACTTATTTATGCTCTGCCCAACTATGCTCAAACCAGCTGGTTGTCTTTGTGGCGCTGCATAGTGGCCTCTGGTGGACACACTATGTAATGTCAACACTCATAACTTGGTGAAGGGTGTTTCTCTTCTTTATTTTTTAAAATTCTCATTTATTGGCTGTTATAAATGCCATTACCAATAGTATGGCAAATAATTATGGTTGAAATTTTGATAAATCAATTGGGGTTCAAAAAAAATGGGACTCACCTCGTGATGCTCAAAGACATAAAAGATATTTTAAAAACTCAGCAACGTGTCCTCCAAAAATCAAACGTCTTCATGGATAATTTATGTATAATTTATTTCTACTGACTAGATCCGCTAGCCAAAAGAAGTATGCAGATAGTATTAAAGCTCATATTGGGTTCGTTTAGTGTCAGGACAGCCACTGAACATGAAATCAGCTAAAAAGAAGTTGTTGATTTTTGATTGTGAACTCCTGTCAATCCTGTCATATTTGCAACAGTAAGGTGTTAACACCCGTGGAACGTAAGCCCCTGTTTATTAGTTTTAATCATTTCCTAAACTGTAACATCCAAAACCTCAAAAAGTTGCCATTTTATACAGAAATGGGTCAGAACAGAAACTCAGATCTCCCGAGTCTCCACTGACAAAAATAGCGAGGGCAAAAATACATCCGCATTACGGCATCTAAGCCTAATCACAGTTAGATGGTGGATGTATTTTGGTGGAAAGAAAATAGCTTCTACATGTAGCTCCTCACAGCAAGATTTGTGGATATTTTTGTATAAGTGGGTCATCTTTTTTCCTCTTTTTGAGCAGCACAAGGAAACTTCTTTTTAGTCCCATTATATTCAAAAGCCACAGGAATGTCTACAGCTGATATCATCAACAATGGGCAACTCGCACCGGAGCAATCCGACTGGATAAATCACTACAGGCCAGAGGAAAAACACGCTCATTTGATTTGGGGGATGAAAAGTCCCTTTAAAAATAAACATGACAGTCGTCTTTAATCAGGTGTTTAACAAAGCAGTTGACAGATGGGGGCTCATTCGAATGTATTCGATCTACTCTTCGTGTCAGGTCAGTTCAAAGCAGGAAAAGGAAGAAGGAAACACCGACGTCACGGACATGATGGTGCCACACATGCTTAGAGAAGGACTTTGAAATGATTGGCTGATGTTTTCCATCCCGAGCTGCTTGAAAAACAAAAAGAAAGAAATCCTTTCGTTGACATAGGTGTCCCCTTCTTTTCTTTTCCCGCCACAGAAAACTCAGCTAGCTACATAAGGTGGCCTCTAAACGTCGTTTTGTTTGTTTTTTGGGTGTTATCACAGTTGAAAGGTAAGCGCATGTCGCACATGCACCAGAGGAAATGTTAGGCAACAAAGTGATCAAATGTCTTGACTCTGTAGGTGTTTAAAAAGTCAACCGCGGTGCCGCGTAGCGACCACTGGAAAACAGTGCAGTCGATGACGAGTTAAATATGCTGCTTTTTCAAAGTTCATGGAGTAACATCTTACACCATACTGCTTTTCTTTTTTTTGCTCACAATATCATAGCTGTCATTAGTTTAGAGTACATTTATAAATTTCTCCATATACAAATCTCCTATAAACAGTACATGTTATAAATACATCATTGATGAAAATGCAGAAAGGCTTCCGGGAGCCGTAGAAAGAAAGAAAGAAAGAGTTGCTCCTTAGTTCTGATAAATACAAGAAAGAAAGAACAACAGTACTAAGGACGTGAATGGCAGCCCTATAACTATTCAGAAAACGGATAAAAACACAGAACAAAATCTATGGATGAAAAAGTTAGAAAAATAATTTTATACAGTAAAAAGTAAAAAAAAAAAAAAGGAGTGGACACGCTTACCAAACACACTTCTGACGTTGCAGAATTGACAAGTTGATGCGAAAATCATACATGTAAAATACAAACAAAGACAATACTCGATTACTGCCTCTCAAAATATATTCAATTCAATATACATGGCTGATGTTTAGCTCACAATAGTAACCAAGGTAGTTGCCAACCGGCAAAGCATGGGCTCGGCACACACCTGATCTGTGAAGGAGTAAATCAGTAAACATTGAACTGGGTATTGGGCGCCTTGTCTTAAAGGGCCAATACGTGAAATGTTTGTCGGCTTGCCATCTAAGTGGAGCTAAGTGCTGCTGTAAATCCAAACTCATGCTTTGGCTTTCTCTTGCTTGGCTTTCTCTTTTGGATAACATTCAAAATATCTTGCAGGTAAAAAGAAACAAAGAAAAAAACATGTCTGGCCTCTCTGCTCAAATGCATGCGTTTTACAAAGCGACGACTTCGATTAAAGGGAAGCTACATTAAAGGCTAAACCTTTTCTAATTCCTTCTTTGAAGGTCTCCATGTTTGCACCTTTAATTTTTTTCCTCTACTCAAGCTGGCAACTACCTTTACAAAGCGCTTTCATTTCTTTCTTTCTTTTCTTCCTTTTTTACAGAAAAATAGATCCATCCAAAAAAAAAAGTAAAGTAACTCTTCAAGAGAGGCCGTGAGAGACATAAATGCTGTCTTCGTCACGTTCCAAGTAAACATGCTGAACGATTGTTTGCTATATTTTTCATCATCCCCCCCCCCCACAAGAAAGGACTTGAAACTCTCCTCCGCCTCCCGCACCCTCGGGCCGATTCCTCGGCGAGAAAAATCTTAAGGCAATCTTTTCCTGAACAATCGTGAAATCCAGCGGACCCTCACCAAGGCACTCCTCTAACTCGTCAACCTTCGACAACAGGCTGGTCCGGCGAGGTGACGGAGTCTCACCGTTAAAATCTTTGTAGAAGCCTACTCAAACTTCGGCCCAACCAAAGTCCACAGTGAACACATTTAGTAAAATTATCTTCTCGGTTGCCATGATGCCCCCCTCCCCCCCCATTTCTTTAGGGAGGGAAAATAGTCAAGAAAAAAAGAAAACAAATCCCCGCGCTTGCCTCTTGACAGCTGGGGACGTCTGCTGTCCCCGTGTCCGTACTGGATGTGGTCAGAGGGCAGCCGCGTAAAGCACCGTATTTTCTGCACAGAAGTGTCATCGCACCTTTCGGTGACGAGATCTGATCTCGCCCCTGCCCTCTCCCGATCGCTCCGCTCCAAATACGCTCGCCCGCTGCCGTGATCACTTGATCAGCCGCCGAGGGCTAACATGGGGGTGCGAAGACTGACAGATAAAACGTCTCTGAGCGAGCGCTTGCCGGTATGTTTAAATAAGTTTTTTCCAGTTCAGTCCTCCTCTGTCTTCTGATTGGCTCCCTACTCTTGAGGCTGAGCCCACCCCCTCTCCCTCGTTTTTTTGGCCGAGGGGCCGCCAATCAAGGTGACTGACGTGGTGAGTGGGGTTATTGGGGACTAAATGAAGGGATCAGTCGAGACTCTTTGCTGCTCAAAGAGGCGTTCTCCGGAGAGGTCAATGGTAACGCGGTGACACCCTCACGTTTTCGTCCACTACAGCGGCTCCTCCTCTTCCATGGGCTCCTCCTCAGACCTGCTGAGGAGATATAACACAGAAATATTAATACTAGACCTCAAGCTGTCATTAACAAAATGCCTCCTCAACTTTACCAGCACCACCGAGGACCGAAAGAATGGGAATCCAGTGTGGAAAGAAAACTGCAATTCTTCTAGCGGCCACTTGGGGTTTGCTCCAAAAGTGAGTCAATTCCCATCGACTCTCATGTTAAAATAACTCTACAGCTCTAAAGCAGAAAAAACATGTTGGCAGCTGGCAACGAAAACAGTTTTGGTCTCGATAGCTTATTTGCTATTTCCTGACACCTACACACAGGGTCTTTTTTACTGATATAGAGGCATTTAAAGGTTTTTAAGACTAAAGGCCATGACACACCAAGCACATTGCAAACTGTCCCCCAGCTCCCTCAAAAAACCCACGAAATTCCAAATGTTTGGATGCAAATTTGTTGTGTAACGTATGTACACACACTGACATTCGTCCTCATAGATTGCACTGTGAAAAAGACTTGAGTCAACATCAAGCAACGATGAGCAGGTCCTGATGTTTTACAGTTAAAGTTGTGTCACGATCGCTTTCACGTATGTTTCATGATGTCAGTGAAGCAGTTTGAACTCAGAGCCAGTTGACCCAAAACAATGTCCAACTGTGCGTCTGATAGTGAATATTGATTGATATTAAATAGTATTAGTATTCCTACTACTATTATTAAAATAGTATTATTTTACTATATGATTGTATATTCATTGTATATTCAGTACGAGTGCGTTTTGAGCTGAGTGTGCGTTTGGTGTGTACGGCTACATTAAAAATAGGTCATAAACTTTACACATCTGGTGTGTAAAGGCCTTTAAAGTTTGCATGATTGATCGCGTCTCTGACCTGAAGTGGTCGATGTGGCGGCTGTTCGCTGCATGGTATGTCAGCTAATTTAACTTTGTAAACTGGACCTCTGGACTGTGTTTGTGCCTTTTGGATCACATTTAATGCTATTTTCTGACAAATAGCACACATTGCTTCTTGTAATTGCACTAACAGGACGTTACTCAGCACTTGTTAGCAGGTAGATCTACACCCATGCATCTAAATCTCTCCTTCAAGCCATTCAAACAAAGGGTAGCATCAGGAAAAAGTTCCTCTCTGCTTTCACCTTATATTCTTTTTTTCTTCTTTTATGCAGATGATTTCAGACATTTTAGCATCCTGAAGTCAGTTATTTAAATATTAAATGACATTAATTTAAGACCTTAGCAAGAGTGAAAGGGCAGATTTACAAGATGCTAGTGAGGGCTGCTGTGGTCTGGAGATGATGCCCCTGACAAAAACACAGGAAGCTGAGTTGATGCTTAGATGTTCAGAACAGAGAAGATTCATGGATGTAGTAAAGGAGCACATGTTGGTTGGTGTGACGGAGGAGGATGTGGGGGACAGGGTGAGGTGGATCCACTACGGTACAAGAAGTAGAAAATGTTCTTGTTGGCTCTTTGTTTAGGTTGCTTTACAAATGACCTTTGACCCTATCTAAAGACAAACAAAGTCGCTATGATTTCATCTATGTTATCTCTTTAAAGGCTTTAAAGTTGTAAATATAGTCCAGGGAGTATATTTACAAAATATACGTGCAGTTGATCAGTAAACGAATGAATCTTTGAGTTATTTGGAGACTTTATATAACCTTTAAACCCGGCAACAGTAAAGTGTATAACTACTCTTAAGTCAAGACTATTGCTCTTAACACTGTTTACTTGTGGTTTTGGATCCTTACCTTTGCTCCATGGCATTAGAGTTGGCCACAGAGAGAGAGGCCATGGCGCTGACGGCCTCAGCCTCCTCCGAGTCTCCTCGTTTGGCTTCCAGCAAAGAAAGCCCCAGCCGCGGCGAGTAGCGCTGCACCGAGCGCCAGTACTTACCTGAGAAGACGGAGCAGATAAAAGACAGGAGGGAGAAAAAACAAGAAACGCAGAGGAAGTGAATAAAAGTAAAGCATTAAGAGGGCTGACCTTAAATATATGAAGCTCACACGAAAATGAACCAGAGAGAATCTTAAAAAAGTAAAAATAGATATTCTCTAATAAAAATGTTGCAGACTTTATTTTGTCACAGAGAAATGACATGTTGAGTGTTACTCAGCTTGCCTTTCACGTACTACTTCCATGAAGGCTAAACCCTTTGGATTGTTTATGAAGCTACAGATACAGATTAGGTTTCTAATAAACTCTGTCCCTGTGGGTATCGGTGTTATGAGGTGTGCTCCTGCAACGGTCAACTCACTGTGAGTCTCCAAGACTTTCTCCAGAGAGCGAACAGCGTTGGGGTTTGGCCTCTGCTCGAGGACAGCCTTGGGCAGTGGGTCCAGCTGCATGGGACAAAAACACAAACATGAGCGTGCAACAGCTTCAACAGGATGACCTGCCAGCCTTTTTTAATGAATCTCAGCCGCTCCAGGACAGCGACGTCTATCGACTGCCCCGGAGTTTAAGTGTGGATCAACAAATAAATACAATAATAATATAAAGACTATTTTATAAATAAATAATATAAATACAACAAATATAAATATCTAAAAAAAATCTAATAAATAACAATAATTATTTAAGAAAACAACCAGAAAGAAATGAACCAGTAAAATATTGCTGCCCGGCCTCAGAATCCTTGATGAGCCTGTGGTGACATTTGAAAGTTCTGTCAGTGTTTCCCGACCTTTCAGAGCCGTTCCACATATTCCACATATTCCACATATTCCACATGAGAAAAATCCCACCAAACAAATTTCACAAAAAGCATATTGATCATTTTTCTCCGGGCACCAGGCTCTGTTAGCTTTTTTGCTTTCTTTTGAACACTGCTCTACGACTCCCCCCTCGGGGCACTACGACTACTTTGTCGTTTCAAATATTTATCGATTGCTATTACGTACTGCGCTGCCTCACTCACAGCATGACTATTGTGTCATTTCTTCTTCGTCTTCTGTTTCACTGGCACTCGGCAACCTATTTAATTAGAGCAGGTAGTTGTACTGCCCTCTAGTGGAAGAGACTGTAATTGTTCTGCCCGTTACTCACGCCGGTCATTACTGCTCAGGTGGAAGCAGATAATCTTCCACGGCACACCTGATCATTTCTCGCAGTACAGTGGTTGGGAAACGCTGTTCCAGGTGACTTTCTTCTTGAGTCATCGCACTCATCCCTCCTTGAGCCTGGTTATTTTCGAGGTTTCTTCCTGTTAAAAGGATGTTTTTCATCCCCACTGTCACCAAAGCGCTTCCTCATATTACTATAGGCTCTTTATCTTACAGCAAAACGTGCCTTGAGGCAATCTGCTGTTGGGATTTGATGCTATATAAATAAAATTAACCTGAATTGTTGTGTGTCCACGCTGCATGCCCGGTTTTGTGACGACTTTAGTCTTTACGGCTGGAGAGTAAAATGGAGTCGACTCACACTATTAAAACTGGCTATTTTAGCTCCACCCCTTTAAGCCAAACTTCTTCTTATTGGCTAAAACTTGCATACGTTTTGAGAACATACAGAGCCGAGATGTGTTTACTTAATCACTAACTTCTCCATTTCTTCTCATGTCCACTTCCAGTCAGTTATCATGTGTAAGATGAGCAGGAACAAAGGAGCGTGGTCCGAGTCCTGCTTCGACCGGTCTTTGTTTCTAACGTCGACCCTTTGAGACGTCCTTTTATTAGGATTCCAGCCTTGCGTGCTTTCAGAGTGACCTCCTTACCTCCTGGCCGAGCAGGGCGGCCACGCAGGCCTCGGAGGCATCACAGATGGCGGTGAGGTCGTGACCTCCCTCTAGAGCCAGGACCACACGGCCTCCGGCGAGGGTCATCAGCTGCCTTGTCAGATAACCGAAACCTGAAGAGAGTTTACAGGAAGGAGGTGAATGCACTTAAATGTATCTGAATGCTTTCCACAGCTGCTGAAGTTCGTTAACATTTTAGCGCTCTGTTAGACTCGGCTTCAAAGCTCGGTCAGCAGCGCGCGCGTGTGGAGCGGCTGGAGCGCGAGATAAGAAACACTACCGATAATCTCCCACTCACATTTGGATGTCAGAGTGTAGCCGCCCAGCGGGGGAGGGTGGCCCTCGACGGCGTCGAAGCCAGAAGAGACCAACACGATGTCTGGAGCAAACTCGTTGGCTATCGGCATCACCACTGACCTGCGAGTGGAAGGGCGGGGTTCAAAGATTAAACAGTGCATCAGCCAACATCATCTGCACAAAGGCGACGCACAAAGGAGAAGCAAGCTTCAATCATTATTGATTTCATGACAAACAGTTGCTTCATTAAAGTTTGGCAAATAATTAATGAGCGTCACACAGCTCCGGCTTCTCAGTTACTTTTATTTGTTTCATGAGATAAAAAGCTGAATATATCCCTTTCATCTATTAAGAAAGTATCATGTGATTAGTTATGGCCGTCCAAACAGAAACATCCACCTGAAGAAACATTTGGTATCATGACAAAGGAACAGGAGCTCTCAGAGAGCTGGAAGAAAACTTTGTGATGCTTTTATTACAACACGCTGACGTCCGACCATTTCACCTTTCATTGTGTATTTTCTTATCTTTACCCACATGCTTAGAGCAGAGCCTGAAACAGTAGGAAGTTTGTCACAGAGCTCTCTCCACGCTCTTTCATATGATGAAGATTAATCGAGATGGTTTCTTGAACAGTTTTTAAGGTCAATTTTGAACTTGCTAACAATGACGATCAAAGTCAAATACTCCCTTTAAGGGAAAACTTTATTTGGGAGCAGGGCTGTAAAGGCAGGGCGCTTAACTCCGAGGTTTGTCGTCAAAAGTTAAACCGACCCCTCACATGTGCTGAAGGTTTATCTGGTACCTGAAGGCAGCCAGGTATTCTGCATCTCCCATGGGCGGGTCGAGACCTCCGGTGAAGGCAACGTTAACGTTGAACCCGACTCCAGGACCACTGCCCACCTGTGGAGAGGAGCACAAACTTCAAGTGAGTGTACGACACAAATAAAAAGGAAAATGTCCTTTTTTTAAGCTTTTTAGCTTCTTTTGGGTAATTACAGGATGCTTCTCCCTACTTCAGATTATTTCTTGCCTTTTGATCAAGATGTCTTTAAAAAACTACGATTAGAACAGAGCATTAATAAAGTGATCCTTGGAGAGAGTTCAACTGGAAACGAACAAGATACACCCGGAGCCGACAGATAACATAAACTTGGAGTGCGACCAGCTTCAAGAAGCGTGGACTGAAAAAACTGGCAACCAAACTAAAAACTGTCAAAAAGCTGAAGTGGACCAATTATCATTATCCTTTGCAGCGCTACGGTTTTTATTCTTGGACTCGAGTTCATGTTTAAAATGATCTTTATTTATTTTATACTCCTCAGTTCAATCGCTGTGTGGAACAACTCGTTTTAGCTCGTCTCCCTTTAAGGCAACTTTTCTTCATCACACTGAGCCATAAAACACAGCGTGAAGCTGACAGGGCTAAATTATACACAATTTTATCTTGTTATGTGAAGCTGGCCATATTTAATATGCGTATCCTGGCCACCAGGTCAACTGTTTATTGAGGTAACTATCTAATCAGCCAATCACGTGGCTGCAAAATCCCAGCAGATCAGGAGTCCAGCCACGTTCAAAGTCACTTAAATCACCCATTCTGATCTGGCTTTGAACTTCAGCAGGTTGTTTTGACCATGTCCACATGCCTGAATGCACCGAGCTGCTGCCATGTGATTGGCTGGTTACATATCATTAACAAGCAGCTGCACAGGTGTGCCTAATGAAGTGGCCACTAAAAAGTAAAACGTGGGAAAATTCTGATCAGGTCACACACTCACCTCATCAGGTGCTCCGCTTCCAGGGAAGAAGTTGCCGTCGTCGTAGCGATGAACAGAGATGTAAAGGACGTTGGGGTCATCGTAGAAGGCTTGCTGGGTGCCGTTGCCATGATGAACATCCTGAGAGTAGAAGAAGAAAATAAATCTAACTGGTCTTAAAAAAAGAGAAAAATCTGCATCTTCTGATTAGCGTCACATGACAGAGGATCATGTGACTCACCCAGTCCACAATGAGGATCTTGTTGACATTCAGTCTCTGCTGCAGCAGTTTGGCTGCGATGGCCACAGAGTTGAAGTAGCAGAAACCCCTGAAACAGCAGCAGACGGAGGGCAAGAGCTCCTGTTTGTTATGAATATCTTTGCCAGAGCTCCATTTTCATTTTTGTAATGGGACAATTTAAACACTTTTTGAGGAGAATATGGAAAATAAATAAAGCAGGGCCCGAGAAAGCTGGCAGAATAAAGGCTCTCAGGATTTTATGTGCAAATAAACTCGATGGTTTATGTAATTTCTATTCCAGACGAGCCCGTTCCAGCTCTGGTTTTTGTATACGTGCAGATTAAGTGTCTCCAAGTCAGTGCGGTGACGGCTTTGGCCTTACATGGGAGTGCTTTCCTCCGCATGGTGTCCAGGAGGGCGGACCACAGCGAAACCATTCTGGAAAGAGAAGAGGCAGGAGCGACAGGAGTCTGTTAGCACTGATCACTGTTTCCTCTGTGATCCTAACCACCATTAAAAAACATCATAACTTAGCCTTTAAGTGGGAAACTATTACACACGAATCAAATGAAACACTGAGAGTGTGACAAACATTAAATCACAGCAATACAAAGTGAACGGAGGGTTTAATAACTGCAATAAGGCTGCAACAAGTTTTGGGTTAAAACAAGCAATGATGGTCGTTTGTGTTTGGGGCTTCCCATGATGCACTGAGCGCTTAATCAGGAGTTATTATTAATCCTGGTTCTCTTCCACAGAAGCTCTGCCAGAGGCTTCTTCCTTTTAAAAAGGGAGTTTTTCCTTCCCACTGTTGCCAAGTACTTGTTCATAGGACATTTCTGCAATTATTGTAGAGTCTTTACTTTATAATATAAAGCGCCTCAAGGTGGCCGTTGCTGTGATTTGGTGGTATATAAACAAAACTGAGCTGAGCTCAGTGAGCTGTGAAACATGGGGACTGCAGGTAAACTACTCTGCAGTTATTGATAAAGGTGAAGCAGCCAATACGAATTAAGCTGCGTGCTCTATTTTTTCTAGAAACTTCTTGCTTAAACTTGTGAGTGATGCTCTCGGGTAGACACCGAGTTGTCTGCAACCACTGGCCAACTGTGCATGGGGAGTTGTACCTATTGAAGCGTGTTGGTGGTAGCAGAGACGCGTTTACTTTGAAGGCAAATGATTTTCAGTGTGAACTGCACTGATTAAAGTTTCACTACTGCTGACTCACCAGTTTGTGAATGATTGGAGACAAGCTGACAAACTTCAAGAGATTGGCACAATCTTTTAGTGACCAAAGCAATCACAAAGATGTTTTGGACTTCACCTAGCAACAGCAACAGACACATGCTGCTACTTCAACCACATGTTTCAGTAGCAGCATGTGGTTGCCAAGACATCCAGAAGAAGAAGAAGCTCTGAGTAGAGACCCTGCTCCTTCTCATCAAGAGCCCACTGAGGTGTTGCAGGTGTCTCATTAAAATGTCTCCAGGTGCCTCCCTTCAGAAGCTTTCTGGGTACCCCCAGCTGGGAGGAGACCCCGGGGCAGATCCTGAAGTCACTGGGGGGGGGTTATATATATCTCATTTGGCCTTTGAGCATTGTGGTATCTCTCAAGTGGAACTGGAAAAAGCTGAAGAAAAGGACATTGGAAATACCAAGCTCAGCCTGCTCTGGCTGGGTGATGCAGAACGAATGAAAGGGGGTATCTTAAATTTTAAGTGGCAACTTTGGGCTTCACTCTGAATTTTCAAAGACTGGCAGAACTGCAGCACATAAAACACATTAACTTTGCTTCATCGCAGTGGGAAACAGAGCAAGAAGCACCAGACAGGTGTAATCAAGGTTACCTTTAGCTCTCCAGTAGCAACTTTAAAAACAAGCTCTACCACCGAGCCGACGGCGAGGCGAGCCGCGCTGGAGGAGTGGACCTCGTTCCAAATGGTGTCGCTGTCCACCTAAGACCAGAAAACCGAGTCTCATGTTGATAAACTGGCTTGGAAACCGATGTTGAATAGTGCAGGAAGTGTGAGCTGTTTTAGCCCCTTTTAAACAAAGCAAACAAGCATTACTTACCCCCACCCCTCCACACGGGAGCCGAACAAACATAGGAGTGATTGAACCTGTCGCAGGAAACAAAGATTCAATTTGACACTATCAGCAGCTGTGTGTGTGTGTGTGTGTGTGTGTGTGTGTGTGTGTGTGTGTGTGTGTGTGTGTGTGTGTGTGT
>NW_024582755.1:147177-163718 GCF_018398535.1 Haplochromis burtoni
TAAAGGCTTACAATCAAGTTTCTGTCGGAGTGGGTTGGTTCCATACAGCAGGACGTGGGCTTCAGAGTGAACTGTCTGCAGCTCTTCCAGAGTGGCCTTCCTCCCACGGATGCACTACACACAGACAGACACACAGATGGATTCAGCTCACATAAGCGGTTCACTACTTTGCGCGACGGCTGGTGGATGCTGGATATCTACATCTTTTGCAAGCCTACCTCACACTGAGCTCTGAGTCCAGTCTCTTGCAGTCGGGACCAGATGCTCTGAATGCGTCCCGCATGCTCCGGGTGGCTGTTGGTGTTGCCGCACATGCACTGATGCTTCTGCATCAGGGAGTCATACACGAGGCCTTGGAAACACATGGAAACATTCACTACACTCGTTCAAATGCTCGTACACACTGATTGTGAAATACCACCTTCATTTTTGTTAATCTACACAATAGCGGTCTAAATGAACGCCTTACTCTTTTATTTTGAAAAGCTGAGGCATCAGATCCTTGTTTGATATTTGCTGTTGAGCTGTGCTTTTCCCGCACATTTTTCTGTAGTTTGGAACTGAATCGGAGCAAAGTAGGCCAAACTAAAAATATCTTCAGCTGTGGTGCTCGCATGCAAGAACTGTCACAAAAGTGCGCTTCCTAAAAGACACGCTGAAGCGGCTGGGAGGAGATTTAAAAAAAAAAGAAAAAGGTTTCTCCTCAACGAGTGAAACAACAGAGTGGGAGAGACAAAGATTTTGGCAAGATTCACTGATCCAGCTCGTCTATTTCTGCTACCAGATGGAGGCTGGAACTAGCCCAGCGTTTTCTGGCCAATTCACCTGATTTCTGGGTGATTTTTTTTCCTTTCCAGTCCCGAGTGCATTAAGATGGAAATTAAACTCACAGGGAGGCGGCTAAACTGCCGATGAATCCTACTGGTTGCTTTACAGTGATTGTAGATTTGAGTTAACGTGTAAGCAAACGAGCACGCACACAGTACGTGATGCTTCAGTGGGAGGAGAGGAGGGCGATGCTGACCTGTGGTAAAGCGAGGCTTGACTGGAGGATCGGGCGTGGGGACGCTGATCGGGAAGGAGGAAGCGGAGGCCGGAGATGACTGGGCCCTGGACAGGGGGCGGTGTCCCGGGAAGGAGATAGAGAGGCCGGCAGCTTCCATGGAGGCCTGGTAGTTTCTCAGTTGGTGAATCCGCTGCTGCTCCAACAGCAGGGCCTGCTGCTCGCACGCACAAAAGTGAAAAATAAAGGATGGGAATTCTGGAAAATGTTTAGATAATAAAACTCTTTGATGCTTTTTTTTACTGCAAGCGCAACTTGTGGCCAAAAGGTGGCAGCCAAAACAAATAATCTGGCTTTGATCGTCCCTTTTGCTTCTTAATCTCATGAACGCTGTGCCATTTCTTTCAAACCACCCCCCGCCACACTCCAGGACTTCCCCAGGAACACCTACAACCTATTTAAGCCAATCAGGTGCTCTAAAAGTTAACTCCTCATCTTTTACCTGTCTGAAGAGGAGCTCCTGCTCAGCCTGCCTCTCCCTCTCCCTGTGCTGCTGCTGCAGCACCTCCTCCTGCAGCTCCTGGGGGTCGGGGGGCTCCTGCTTGATGGTGACCCCGTGCGGCAGGCCTCCTCCGTCCTGGTGCTCCCTCAGCTCCTCCTCTGTCTCCTCGGGGTGGCTCTGGTGCTGACGGCCCACGGGCGACTCGCTGGGCTTGGCCATCATCTGCGGGACACGGCGCAGGCAGAGAGAGAGAGGGAGACACAGAAAGGGGAGAGAGGGCGATGATGCCGCGACGTGAAATTTATTTCACAATCGAACAGCGGGATGCGACAAATCCAACGTGTGAGGCTGCATTCAAGGCAAACGGGCACGCTCTCCTCTGAAACAAATTCCTGGCAGAGCGCTCTTTCCTCTCGAGCATTCTTCTTTTAACAAGCTTAATTTGGATTACTCAGCCAGATTGGTGTCTTGCTCATTTCAAACCTATCCTTTCTAATTGAATGTGAGTAGCCGCTCTCCCGACTGTACTCCGGGGCAAAATGTGTCTCGCAGAACAGAGACATTCCCCGCTCCCCGTCGCGTCTCTTTTCAGTCGACTCATTCTGGGCCCCCCGTTAACCGAGCGGTGACTCAGTTGTCTCTTCATTCACTTTTACTGACACGAACCGCTAAAGGGGCCCGAGAGTACTCGCCTCCACAGAGTGTACGATATGAAGGCTGAGAGAGAGAAGTGTTTGCTGGAAGTCTCAAGAGTGAGCTACATTTACAGGTGTGTGTGTGTGTGTGTGTGTGTGTGTGTGTGTGTGTGTGTGTGTGTTGTGTGTGTGTGTGTGTGTGTGTGTCTGTGTAAGTGTAGTGGGGTTCTGTGTGTGTGTGTGTGTCGTGTGTGTGTGTGTGGTCTGTGTGTGTGTGTGTGTGTGTGTCGTGTGTCTGTGTGTGTGTGTTGTGTGTGTGTCTGTGTCTGTGTCTGTGTGTGTGTGTGTGTGTGTGTGTTTGCTGTGTGTGTGTGTGTGTGTGTGTGTGTGCTGTGTGTGTGTGTGTGTGTGTTCTGTGTGTGTGTGTGTGTGTGTGTGTTGGCTGTGTGTGGTGTGTGTGTTGTGTGTGTGTGTTGTGTGTGTCGTGTGTCTGTGTGTGTGTGTCTGTGGTTGTGTCCATGAGTGGCTGTGTGTATGTGTGGGGGTGGTTTGGTGTGTGTCCTCTGGGTCCCCTTGGCTCAGTGCCAGGGGACAGCCTTGACGTCAGAGCATTCACCAACTCCCTTTCAACCTCCTCCTCCTCCTCTTCCTCCTCCTCTTCCTCCTCCGTGTTACTGTTCTCGTCTTCTTTGCATCCAAACAGACGTTTCTTTTCCCTCTTTCTTTTTCCTCTCCTTTCCACCCTTACCCATTTTTCACGTCCTGCGCTGACCTCTGACCCCCCCCCCGCTCCACTTTCCCAGAATCCTCCTGCCTATCTGCTTCAAACTGATGCCCTTCATTTCATTAGCAGCCAAGTTAAAGCAGACAAAGATAAAAGACAGGAAAGGTTCTGTTTTATTAAACTTGGTGCTAATCTGACACATTTACACTGGTAAACTGGCTGTTTGTCTATAGCAGTAATTAACTGATTACATTTATATGTGACTAATTATTAAATGAGCATAATGTTAGACCACAAAATCTACACTCAGGTAATACCTGTGTTCATATACAGGGCCCAGTATTCAAGTTGCTTTAGCTTGTCTATAGTCTCTGCTGCAACTGCAAGCCACTTTGCAACCCACATCCAGCTCCAGCTGCTCCTTTGTGTTGTTTTTAACATCTTTTATTTTGGAGTTTGGCAATCATACACTTGTTCTTGACTGGCCTATGTTGTTATCTGGGCTGGATTATCCAATGAGCATACAGTATACTCATGTACAGCTTGGTGCCCATTCAAGAGCCAAATGACACCAGAACTGTTCGATGTTGAAACCATATATTATCGAAACAGATATATTTCTTTATCATATCAGTTACATAATTAGTAGAATACGGTAGTCCGTATTTTACCTGACACTTTCTCCCCTACATTACAGAGACTAGTGGTCTCTCCCAGGTATAACAGGAAAACGGGAAAAATGGCATGTGTAACTTTTAGAAAATTGCCATTTTTAAATAAACAAACTTAGGATGAAAATATTTCCCTTAACTTTAAAGTTGTTGAGACGTTCAGTGCGGTGAGATGAAAGGTAATCCGGAGGTTAGCAGCTCACAATCACAATCAGATTTATTAGCTAAAAGTTTGACTGGAGCCAATCAGAGAAGCAAGTATCCATCAAATATTATTATTTTACTTACTAAATTTTGACAGATAAACAATGTTTACTCCTCTGGGCTCTACTTCATCACTGTTTCAACACCCGTCCAGAAGCAGTACCGTGGTACTGTCAAGAGGTAGGTACGGTCTCGCTAGTTCAAACTATTCTGTGTATATGTATGCAAACACTCCTGTATGATATGTCGGATTACTGAAGAAAGAAAAGAAGGAAGACGGTGGACGACACCACAAAAGGCAATAAATACACAAGGTAATGAGGCTTCCCTTTAAGGAACACAGTGAAGGAGAAAACCCGAGAGTGCAAACACAGCAAACCCAAACAGAGAATGCCAACAAGGAGACAAACTCAAAACACTGTGAGCGATAATCCCCACAAAAAACCCCACTCTGTGTCAAGACCTTGGGACCATGATAGTTCTGAAGCTTTTGCTAACACAGATATTTTATCTGAAGTTCAGAAACATGACCACATCTTCTCTCACAGATACCTGCTCTTCCTGTCCTATGTGCACAGGAGTGTGGGGTCGTCCCAAGCCAAAACCATATCGTGACTAGAAAACCTTCTTCTGACTTTAGTTTTCTGTTTCTTACTAAACTAATTTTGATACGTGATCCAGGCCATCTTGCTTTTTGTGTGTGGTTTGATCTTTAGCATTATTCTGCTATTTAGCCAAATTAAACGTTGCTTTTATTTGTTTGAGCTACACAAACTGTGCGCACGTCTGTTGTAAAATGGTATGGCTTCTCAGACAGCAACTAATAGAAGCATGTTTACATTTAGGTTCTTCCATTTCTCTGATCCAGCTGAGGTACTATGTATCAGGGGAAAGTTGGACATGGATGACTTGTATAAAGAACACCATGTAACGGATCCACGCTTGCAGGAAACTGTGGCTAGAAGAATCTGGGCAACCTTTCTTCAAGGCAGAAAGACACCAAGTATGGCTGCCGTTGGATGTTTTCTCTTCTGAAATTCCTGTTACAAGTGCCTTTGTAGAGTTTTTCCTTTTTGGGCTGACCAACAGAGCCGGTGTGCTCCTTATTAACAACGGGTTGCACCACAACAGGTGGTGCTACATGTTTTTAATTTTTTTTGTTTTCCATTGCCTTTCCTGATATAGCCCCAAAGGGATTTCTGTCTCCTCCCGGGATGAACTCGGGATCTTTTGCTTGTTAAACCACCAAATATGTAAACCAGCTACACTACGGCGCTCTGCACAACTCATAAAGTGTGAAACTCAAGTCGAGAGGAACTTTGGATACAGTTGTAAGAAGTTGTACACCTATGCACTCCAGGGGAAGGCCTTGTTGGAATCTGCATGCTCACAAAAAAAGTACAAAGCGAAGAAGAACATCTAAGGTAAGATGAACTTTGAGGCTATAGAATTGACTGTTTGTGCTGTTTCCAGCGTGGTGCTAGATTGTAATGCTAAACCAGTGCAGTTCTTGAGTTTCAGCCAGCCTCTTTCCAGGGTGCTTAAGTGCACAGTGTGTGTGGGCATACCTGCTTTTGTTGCAGTGTTGGACAAAACTGAAAAGATCCGATTTTTGTTCCCGTTTCCTCCTGACTTGTTTCAGTTTTTTATGTATTCTCTTTACATTTTGTGCATTTTAAAGTGCAGTAACTGAATTGGTGTTAGCAGGATGGCTTTATGAACTTTAAGCGAATAATGACTTTTAGGTATATGGTTATATATGTGGTGCTAAAAGAGAAGTTTGAATATCTTAAATGTGGTGTTTGTTTTACAGTACTGCCATGTTCATAACGGTTGCTTGAGAAAAAATATGAAGCGTCACCTAAAGTGCAAAAGCAGGAACCACTGAGTAATTCTATTTAAAATAAGAATGGATTACAGTTATATGAACACTTACAATGTGTGGGAGAGTCAAACTGTATCACTCTCACCCTCAGTTCATATAGTTAATAATGCATCAGTAGTGTAGTTTAAGCCCTCATAAGCATCTTTTTTATTCTCTTTGTATGCTTTGAAAAAGTGTCATTTAAATAAAGGGAATGACACATGCTAAAGGCAACCTACACTCAAACATATTTATGGCTGAAATGCTGGCTTTAGCTAATTTGACTACATGTCATTTTCCATGTAATTGTATTACAGAAGTAAAATGTAAAATGTTACATTAATGAAATGCATTCAGCATTAGCGTTAGCCAAGTAGTTAGCTAATGCTATTAAAGGTTTTCACTAGCAAACCAACAAGAGCAACCTAAATTTGGCTAACAGGAAACCTAACTTGATCATATATTCATTCTATTGTATCCATTAATAAAGAAAACACCTGAAATGATAACCATTTTAACATAATACTAGAGATACATGTTTGCCATTAGCTCGTCAAACTGTCTGCCCAAAAACACTTTTCTGTGGTTTTTCTTTTTTTTCTACTTCTGTTGTATTTTATTCAAAATCCACTGTGTTTAGTGTCCTTTTGCGCAATTTTTCTATTTGCTGATATTTTAAGTCACAGTGTGTATGACCTCTCAGAGCCACCGTACTGCTGTGTGTTATTTTACAAAGTAGCGATACATTAAATCAAACTTTTTCACTACCATAATACTGAAGGCTGTGCCCTACATTAATAATCTCTTTGGTTTGCTAGGATCTGGTTACCCTAACCGTAGCACTGGTCTTCAAGTGAGGATGTAATTGAGCTGAAGCTGACACTTTCGTAATGCTTAAAAAATGCACAAACCTAACAAAATGACACATTTCATGAATGTTCATGTGAAAAAATGATGTTGTGCCTAATGCACGTAAGTAGATCAGGACAAATTTTAGAGGAACAGTGCAAAAGATGTGGTGACAGAACGCAAGGAAGCAAAGACTAATCTGGATCATAGCTTTTCAAAAACAAAGCTATTTGCACACATTTTAAAAACTAGGTAGCAGTGATGTTTAGAGGTGCTGGTAGGCAGGTTTTGCTACATCAGGACAGAGCTGGGCCGGCTGTAAGCTGCACGCATAACAGTAATCAACCTTCTCATCCAACTCTGGGACACAAAAACCTGTTGCTGACCTTTTCCTTTACATGTCAGAGATCTCCTAGTATGAGAGTTTGAAACCAAAAGGACTCGAGTTTAGATCAACTTGTCAGATGTAAAAAAAATAAAAAAATAAAAAAATCTTATCTATATCTACATTCACAGTAGATATTTAAAGGAACAAAACCAGCTCTTTTATCCCCTCTTGTATTAATTTGACAGAATAACATGCTAAAATAGAGATTTTCTTTCTTCTTTTTGTCCTGGCAAAAACAAGCAGAAAGCCGTCCTTAGCGTGCCAGAGGCTGTTGAGAAAGGTGTTTGTGTAAAAATCTGCCACTTGAGATCTCTGAAACATATGAAGGGAGTGAGATGGAGCAGAGCAGTGCGGGGGAGGTGGAGGAGGAGGAGGAGGAGGAGAGGAAATCCCTTGTTTCATCCACCCACCTCTCCTCCAGCACGTACCCTTCTTGAATAGGTAAAGCGGCAGCTGCTCTCTTCCTCCCTGCCCATATAAGGCAGAGGCTTCCGGCGCGGTTGCCATGGCAGCGCATGGTTACCTCGCAGCCCGTGGCAACTGTCTCGGCCACAGTCGCAGAGACGTGGATGCAAGCATTCACACACACACAGACACACACAGCTATACATGTTAACCCATACCTGCCTCCACCTACTCACAAACAAAAATACTACAGAGAGAGAAAGAGAGGGCAGAGGAAAGTCAACAACTTCACACACAGCCAAAGCTAACACATTATTGGCTGTGTAGCCCGGTGCTGCCTACGCAAACTACTACACTACAGCTCCAGAGCTGGCCCTCTGAGACTCATAGCCTCCATTAATTATCAGTTTATGTGAATGTGATATCAGATTTCTGGCCACTCGAACCCCCTGCCTGAGACGACATGTTATAAAGCAACATGGATGCATGATTCAACAAAACGGCACCACTTTGCATTCAAACGCGCCCGGAGACAAGCTGCCTTTAAAACAAATCACAAGTTCAATTCAAACCCAAATTGAATACCTTGTTTAGGTGGAGCTGCTGCTGCTGGAACTGCTGCTTGTGCTTCTCCAGGAACTGCTGGTGCTGCTGTTGGACCACCAGCTGCTGCAGTGCCAGGGCCTGCGCATGAGCCTGGGCCGCGGCCCCCTGGGGCAGCGGGGCCGACTGGGTCCTCCCCAGGGGCCGGTGCTGCCGCTGCAGCTTGGTCATGGACGCTGCTGACGACATAGACAGGCCGCTTACACCTAAGACACAAACAAGGCAGACGTTACTACATAAGGCAGAGCAGATACCAAAGCATTGTTTCAAAGTAGTCTGGCAAGGCGCCTGATTTCTCAGTAACAGCAGCAGCATTGCTTCAGGCCAATCCGGGCCCTGCGCTTGATGCATTATCTTACAACATTGCTTCAGTTTCGTGCAGCTTTTTAGGAAAATGTGCTGAAGCAGTGTTTTGTCAATGACGTGTCTTGAAGTGGCTCTGAGCACCTGAGCGACTATTTAGACTAGGTGTCATAATGATTCATGGTTACTTGAGTGTGCAGTCTATTCTGGCGGTTAGCTCAGGGGAAATATGACAGCATTTCCAGAGTGGCGACCCTGTTTTTCCAAATTAAAAATCAGAAGCGAGAATCTGAACAATCGAATCGCGAACAGGTTCACGTCTAAGCAGAGGGGCGGGGAAGCAGGTAAAGTCCAGCTGGCTTCGATTACAGCTCACAGGAGTCTCGGTTAAGACTTCCCAGACTGGAGCGAAAACACCTGAGGAAAATCCCGAACTCTTGGTATAAACCGCACTGATGAGAGCGCTCATATTCAAGATAAATATGATGTGTTCCTAATGTTGTCGTTGGACCTCGGATTAGTTAGCAGATGTATTTGCGAACCGAATAAAAACAACCATCTGTGCTGCAACACTGTGAATCTCCCATTGTAGTGACACGAGATCATCTCAGCAGCTCAGATCAGCTTGCCGAGTGTCGCAGCACTGAGAAAAAGTAAGAAAGCAGACGCGGAGCCTCAGAGGCACCACATCGCTGTGCTTTCAAACCGATAACTTAAAGAGAAGGAGCCGGGGAGGAGCTGACATGAAACAGAAGAGTTAGTGTTAAGTTTTCATGGTTAAAAGTGCGTCTTTCTGATAAGTAGCTTGTTGCTGCACGTAACGATTCACACTCTCCAGCTCTTGGCCTGTGCGTGGGCATTGATACGTCCCTGTCTGTACGTTTTTGGACAAGAATACACGCATTCTCATACGTGCGTCTGTATCTGCGTCACTGCTCATTCACTGCTAATGCCCCACTGAAAATAGACGCAGTGTGGTAGTGAGTGAATGAGCCGATGAGAAAGGGCACACAATGGACCCATGTCATACTCAGACAGCATATGCTGACATATGAAAGCAGCTCATTAGGTCGAGCTAATGAATGGACGTCTGTCAGTGTGAGGGGGCACACAGCGATGATGGTTTTATTTTTCTGCACGTCCATGCGTGTGTGTGCGTGCGTGTGCGTGCGTGTGCGTGTGTGTGCGTGCATGTGTGTGTGTGCATATGTGTGCGTGTGAAACCAGATGGCTCCAGGAGCAAAAATGAATATTTTGACTTTTCGTTTACGTTGCATTTGATTCTTTTGTTGCTTTTTCTCAGCTACTGCTGCTATTTATATAACATTTAATCAAGCCGAGGCTGTAAAACGAAGCAGTAAGTACCAAAAACTGCAGTTCCTCTAATGGCCACTTGAGACCAACTCTAAAAGTGTTAACTCTAAAACTCTAACTCTAAAAATTCTCCATTAACTGCACTATTAAAATGTCCAACTTTAGAGCAAAAATAACATCTTTACAGATATTTTGGATATCTACAGCCAATTTTAGCATCTGTGACAACTACACAGGTTGAACCGTTATACAGCACTGTGGAAAAGTCTTCAGCTGTCCTTCATTTCTTTATATTTTGCTAGGAAAACGGAAAATAGCTTAAGTGGCTTAATGAAACATGCAAAAATAAATGGTCAAAAGTCAATATTTGGTATGGCCCAACTTTATTCAACACAGCCTGGACTCTCTTAGGGAGCTTTCGGTAATTTCTTTAAGCAGTCTTCAGGGACAGTTCTCCAGGCTTCCTGAAGGACATTCAAAGCTCTTCTTCGGATTAGGCTGCCTTTTGTTCTCTGTCAGGATGATCCCACACTGTTTCAATAATGTCGGGCTCTGAGGGATCCATCAAATTGTCCAAGATTTCCAACATCACTGCCTGAAATGCAGCTCCAAATCATGACAGAGCCTCCACCGTGTTTTACAGATGCCTGTACATTCACTGCTGTAGCGCTCTCCTTACCTCTACCATACATACTGACCAACGTTCCCTCTAATGTTTCATGTGTGTGAGCGAACACACAAACTCCCTGAGCGTCCCCTGGACTACTGTGAGCAGCAGCAGACGTGTGCACTGTGGTCACGCCAGCATCCAATCCATCCAAGTCACATGTTTATTAAAATAATCCATCCATCCATTCACTTCCGCTTATCCTGGAGCCTATCCCAGCTGTCATCAGGTCGCCAGTCTGTCGCAGGGCCAACACACAGGGACAGACAACCATTCACTCGCACATTCACACCTAGTGGCAATTTGGATTATCCAATTAACCTATCCCCACAAGCTGCATGTCTTTGGACGGTGGGAGGAAGCCGGAGTACCCGGAGAGAACCCACGCAAACACGGGGAGAACATGCAAACTCCACACAGAAAGACCCCGGCCTGATGGTGGAATTGAACTCAGGACCTTCTTGCTGTGCGGCAACAGTGCTAACCACCGTGCCACCGTGCTGCCCCTAAAATAATCCAATTACAGCATTTATGTTAGACGACTTTTAATTAACTGCTTTAGCCCACTTACAATGAAAAAAAATAATCTTGTTCATGACCTGTAGCATGTTAACACTATATAAACAAACTATAACAACTTTTTTTTTTAATAAAGCTCTGACTTGTATTATGAGTCTGTGGTCTGGGAGAGAGTCCTGTAACTCTGTCTGCAAAATACAGTAAATAATGACCAATGTTGGGCATTAATTATATAGTTACTTCTTCAAAAAAGTTACTGAGTTTTGCAAACAAAGTTTTTTGCAGCTGTTTACCTAAAAATGCAGCCAAGGTGTTTTTTAAAAAACATTTCAAACTATTTACAGAACAATCAGCTGTTCTGCATCAAATCTGATGCCACACAAATTATTTGTGCCGCTCCAAAAAATAATTTGTGTCCACTATGAGATGAAGGAGAACAACAGCCTGATACCTGCAGGCCTGACAGCAGCAGATGTGTCACTGCTGTAACACCTGTAACACTCAGCAGGCGCCTCATTGTTCTGACACACAACACACTACTACACTACACACTAACTACACACTACACACTCACTTACACACTCACTACACACTCACTACACACTACTACACACTAACTACACACTACTACACACTAACTACACACTCACTACACACTCACTACACACTAACTACACGCTACTAACCACTACACACTAACTACACATCACTACCTAACTCACACACTCACTACTACACACTACTAACACACTCATGACTACACACTAACTACACACTAACTACACACTCACACACCTCACTACACACTACTACACACTCTACACACTCACTACACACTCACTACACACTCACTACACACTCACTACACACTCACTACACACTCACTACACATAACTACACACTAACTACACGCTAACTACACGCTCACTACACACTCACTACACACTAACTACACGCTAACTACACACTCACTACACACTCACTACACACTAACTACACACTCACTACACACTCACTACACGACACTACACACTGACTACACACTAACTACACACTACTACACACTCACTACACACGACTACACACTCACTACACACTAACTACACACTGTACTACACACTCACTACACACTAACTACACACTCACTACACACGCAACTACACACTACTACACACTCACTACACACTAACTACACGCTCACTACACGCTAACTACACACTCACTACACGCTAACTACACACTAACTACACGCTAACTACACAAGATTTGTGCTAAACGAATAATGAATCGCATCATTGGCTGGACTGTGGGATAAGGTGGCATCGTTCTGATCCCATACAGGAGCAGCCAATCACTCACTAACACTGCAAAACAGAATTGTTAACATATTTATTTTAATTTCAATTCAGGTTAGATTTTTTTTGTGCGCAGAGACGTGGCAGCAGCTTAGAGGGAACATTGATGCTGACAGTGTTTCCCTTACTTAAGAACGGCTCTTTGACATCCATCCTAGACGACCTCTGTCCGGGTTCCTCAAATTTTTTATGACCCACTGCACAACACGCTAAGACACCAAGTTTTCAGCTAATGTCTCTTTGGAATTAACTTGTTGGTGCAAAAAAACAAAACAATTTTATATCTTTAGCTAATCATGCTGCTACTTGCAAAGTCCTTAAAGATATAATTAAAAACTTGCTCTTTGCTAACACATGACACATGCTTGAATGTTTCATGGTTCAGTGTTAAATAACTTAAACAAAAAAAACATTCCTCTGAAAACAGTAAGGCACATGGACTCCGTCACTAATGAATCAAAAAGCAACACAAAATTACATGGCTGATTGTGCCACATGTCAGTGGCATGTTTAGTTACACATTATCGCTCATTAGCAGGTATCTGCGTCTATGGATGCTCCTTGGTAGCATCAGTAAATACCAACAACTTCTTGTCTATCCCCCAAAAACCAAGATGAGTTTGAACCTTCAAGATATGAGCTCAGTTGGGTGATAACTAACTAACTCTTGTTCAATATTCAGTTTTATTTAAAGGACACTCCAGGGAAGCAGCTGTTTTCTCCTCTAAGTATATGTTGTTTTAAGCCTGTTTATCTAACGGGGGCAGCTTGCTGTCCCCGGGGTTCAGGTAACACCCGAGGTCTACCCTCTCATCCAGATGCGGTCATGTCGGCCTTCAGATCACTATAGTGATTGCAAAAAATAGCTAATTTGGAAATCAGTGGCTATCGCCATCTTTCATGTATATATAGTCTATGCTTTAAGGTATTTAATAAAAGCTGAATTGTTTCCCCTACCTGTCACCAGGGGGCTCTGCGCTGGACTCTGCTCCATGAGCACCATGTGTTGGAGCAGGGGACTGTGTGCACCGTGCCCGCCTGTTCCTGCTCCAGCCTCGGCCAAGTAGGGGGTCAAGTGGCCACCGGAGAGGAATGGAGGGCTGAGGGAGAGGGCTGGCTGCAGGCCTCCATCCTGTTGGGCTGAGGTCACCTGGAAAAGAGCGTGCAAGCATATTTGAATAGATAGTTGGAGACAGTGCACTCTAAACAAAACAAATTCACAGTTAGAGAGATGCACAGTCTGCAAGCTGTTCAGTCAAGTTTCCTCCTTACATTAGAAGCAGCAGTGGCCGTGGCAGTGGCTGGCAGCCCCAGGGTGATGTTGGGTAAAGATGGGGAAGTGTAGAGGGACAGCTGGCTAACGGAGCCACGATCAGCACCGCTGCACAGCCTCTGGGCCAAAGATGCCTGGAAAACACATTTAAATGATTTATCTGTGTTTGCATCAAGGGAAAAAACCTCCTGCACACAGATAACAAAAAAAACAAACAGCACACAGAAGAAATAGTCCACACACGGGGAAAGATCTACATTTGCACCCTCACTGCTGATGTAAAACTGTCACGGACAGAAGCCTCCTCCACACTGCCTGAGTGCCCCTAATGGCTGCCACAAATAGCATCTTGCCAGCTCCTCAGCCTGCCTCCTTGTCCACAGAACAATAATCCGAACATCCCTCAATCACAGCCTTCATCCGTACTCCAGGCTGCAATGTTTTAAAGCTAACAAGAGAACCTGCAGCACATCGCTGGCACAAAGGAGCCAGGCTACAATTTCAGAGATCAGGCTTAATACGTTTTATGCTAAAATTACAAGAACAACAACAGAAAGATAAATGGCATCTATGACTGCAAATGTATGCGTGTGCGTTACCTCCGTGTTGTTGGAGACTGACACAGTGATGCCGTTCTCATTAGGGATGTTGTTGGAGCTGTTATTTGGAGAGCTTGGGCCCGAGCCGGGTGCGCTGCTACATGCCGAGTCTGAAACGCGCGCAGACACACAAATCAAACACACAAGAAACCAGCAGCAGTGTGGACTAAAACTCTCTGAGCGAGCCGTTTGCTTGCCTCTTACCTGCCATGTCGAGCGAGCGTTTCTTGGCGCTGGTGATGGGACTGTCTCGGCGACGCAGCAGCGGACTGCTCCTACGCTCGCTTACCTTCTGCTTCAGCCGGGAGCGCAGCTTCAGGTTGGGCTCAGATGCTGAAAGAAGATTGAAAAGAGACCAAATTCTTTTTTTGAAATCCAATTTGAACTCTGTTATCGTAAGCGCATAAATACCTTAATGAAGAAAGCTTTGATAAGCTACTGAGATGAGAAAAAACCTTAAAATACAGTTTCTACATGTCACCAATTCATTTCGAATTAACATTTTCAAGAGGTTTGTGATTAATGCATTCGTGTTTATGCCCTGTATGTACTGAAGTGTTTAACTGCTTCTTCTTCTCAGAAAGGTCATGCAAATCCAAAGCTACTTAGCTTAAACTTTAGCATGTCAATCGACTCTACAATCTTCTATGGTCACCTAAATAATGGATACGAGTGGAGACGAGTGACAGAAATAAGGTTTCTCTGAGAGGTGTCTGGCTACTCCCTTAGAGACAGGGTGAAGATTCAGTTATTTGACTTAAGCTGGACAAACACGGTCCTGAGTTCGATTTTTTTCAGTCACGTTATTCAGCTCCTGCTCAAACTGCACGATTGAATCTCAGGGGTGAGAAGTTCATAGGTCACGATGCAGGTCTCACACTATACGGCCCGATGCTCTGATGCGACCTGAGTGCTCACACTGTGTGTCCATAACATGAAGGTTATAACACAAACTCTGTCTCTCGTTACCACGTGTATACTACATGATGCACGACACACGATTAAGGCGAAAAACGGTCGCACAACTGAAAAATCATCTCAAAATGGGCCAAAAATGGCACAGTGTATGCCCGGCTTTAGTCAGCGTGGAGCCACTACTCCACATCGAAAGAAGGCAGATGAGATGTTTTTAATGACTTCTCTATATTTTATTGTCTGGAAACCAATGCATCAAATATTTAAAAAGCATCATGGCTGCTGTTTTGCACTTCCTGTCCAATACAATAAGTGCCAACTTTTCTGCTCAAACTTCTTCGGGTTCGCTCAGTTCTTTAGCTAAGCACGATAATTAAACTAATCTTTCCATGTTCCCCCTGTGAACCCTTGACGTTCTCACAGCCCTGGTTGGAAATCACTGCACCGCAGCACTAGCCTCCACTTCTGTCACTTCTGGTAAATGGGATATTTTGGTTTCTCGCCAACACCAGCTGAGGAGCAGCACCCCTGTCAAACCTCCTTGATGTTAAACAGATAACTGGCAGCAGTGCAGCTTTGGATGAATCAATCGGCAGGAAGTGAGAGTTACCTGAGCTACAGTCACGCAGACTTTCAGCTTAAACTGGGAGCTCTACACACTGATCAGCCGGGGGAGCACCTTCTACCGAGCGGCTCTGTTACGAAACCTGTTAGGTGGACAAACTGTTACATGCTGCTATTCATTTAGTGTACAATTCCCCCCGCCTACTGAGATGCTTTCGAACAAGCCACATTCTGATTTTCCCAAAGACGTTGTGGCTAAAAAGCAATTAGCTCCAATTTGGGAGCCGTGTCTGACTGGCTAAAGGTCTTTTGGTCTTTTGTGTACGCTGTCACGGACTTGTGAATGGATACTGACAGAAGGGAACGGCATGTCACCTCATTAGCCTTCATGGCTCAGACCATGAAGGCTAATGCTCGGTTTATTTTACCCTGCCAATCAGCAGCCTTCGATAATTTTTCTATTTATTATCCAATTTTCAGTCATCAGAGGATAGATGAAATCAAAAACAGGGCACTTCTAACCTTTATTATGACATAACCAGTTTAACCGTCTACTATAGCTCTTTTAAGACTGACAGGATAGGTAAAAGCACCCAGAAGCTACCATCACCGGAGCAACTGTTCCTTTTGGGAAACGATCACAGATGAACTTGTTCCCGTTTGCAGTGTCAAGTAAAAATAAATGTGTGGAGAAGACACAAGTGTGAAATATGAGGTGTGAAGGTACAGTAACACAAAGTGGGAAGGAGAGCTCAGTCCAGATGGAGTCAAACCAATTAACGTTGAGGGGAGGTGGTGTTCAAAGCCAATTTACTACAAATCCAATAAAAACTCTGTGACTCTGCTTTAGATTTTAGATCTAAATTAAGCAAACCCAAAAAAAGGGTCTTTGTCACAACAAATACAATATTTGGTCAAAATGAAGGCTGTTGATTAAGGCTTTTGACTTTTTGAATGCTGCGAATGTTCTGGTGTATTTCATCACTTTTCACCAAGCACAAGAGATTCTGATATGTTCTGTTTTAATATTTGTTCTAGTAGTAAAACTACTGTATCTACTAGGGGTGCGACGATACACAAAATTCACGGTTCGGTTCGATACTTTGGTGTCACGGTTCGATATTTTTTCGATACAAAAAATGTTCATGCTTTTTTAATTTGTCATTTATTAAAATTATAAATAT
>NW_024582755.1:165078-206943 GCF_018398535.1 Haplochromis burtoni
CAAAGGTTGGGGACCGCTGCTTTAATCGCATTGGCAGTGTGTTTAGGAGCATGTCATGGTGAAAACTGAAGCCAGTGTCAATCGGACACGCCAGATTCTATTGCATAGTGGATGAAAATCTGATTATACTTTTCTGTATTCATAATTTCATCAATTTTGACAAGATCTCCAACACCACTGACTGAAATGCAGTCACAAACCATGACAGAGGCTCCGCCGTGTTTTTCACATGGCTGAAGACCCTCAAGAAAAACTCTGAAAGACCTGTAGGCACCGGGGAACTACTGGATATAACCACTTAAAAAAAACCTCAGACAAAGTCTATCTTCTTGAAAGCAAAGTATAAAGAAACATGTCTTCTGTCATGATCAATATTGAATGAGCACGACCTTTCGAGGAGAAAGAGTTTGAATAAATGCATCCATCAAATCAGAAATAACTCCTTTCTGAGTCGTCATTTCATTTACATCTTTGAAGATTCATGACAGATCTTGTTTTTCTTAGAATTTGAAAATACTAATAGGCATTTTATTTTCTGAAAGGAAAACAAAGAAATGGCACGACAGAAGATTGAAGGATAACAAGTGGCCCTTTGAGTAATTAGATTTCTGCTTTCGTTATTAGCAGAGGAAAGAGGAAAGACATTTTTAAAAGTCAAAGCCGAGGGGAATTGACGAAAATGTCAATAACTGTGAAAATAGGTTTTCTCTGCTCTTTGAGGGCTAAAGAGAAAACAAGACCAAATGTGGTGCTCATGAAAACACACGCGGTGTTAAGGGAATCGGTTATATCTAAGGCTGCATTATCATGTTTCTTGGACCCATCTTCATTCTCTGATTTTGGCAATCATTGCACAGAACAGGCTAATTAATTTTACATTAATTTATTTTTTTAAGTTTGCTGTTCAAAATTGCAAACTCCGACTAGTGATAGTCTGAAAGTTGTATTATAAGCCTGTGAAAAGCAAGCGCACACGCAATCAGAGCGATATGGCTACATAAACGGTGTATTGTGGCCCTGTTAAACGGGGCCTTAACCAGGGCGCCCAGCTAGCATTCAGTGAGTGACGCCCCCACAGCCGCATGTTGCTTTGTATATACGGGAGATTTATACGGTCCACTTATCAAGCAGCAGCATGTACTGTATGCGTTCTTGTATTCCACATGGACATGCTGTCCAGTGAGGCCACAAAACAGTCTCGCTCATCAGTGAAAAGACAAGAAGGCTTCACTTTGTTTTCCCCTCTCATATCTTTATTGGTGTGTGAGAACATGTTCTAGACAGGAGCATTGTTCATGTCGTGCTCTTTCACCCCTAAATGCATACAGCAATAGTGTCAAAGACTCAAATCCCCTATTAGCTGGCTTTGCAAATGCCTCTGTAGTTTGCAACAGGAAGCAGCGGTTCTCGACCACGGTTGGTTTTGCAGTGACAAAGGCGTCACCTGCCCATACCACACTGTAGTGGGATGGTCAGGCCAAGAAGCAGTGCCAGCGTTTCTTTGGTGTTTGACACCAGCTTTTCTTTGTAACGACAGAGTGAATGTGGAAGAAAGTGCACAGCATTTCTGAAGACAGCATGAGACACCACCTCCTCCCACCACAACTCTTCATATTCATGAAGCAGATGTGAGGAAGCAGTTTAGGAGTCTGAATGCTCGGAAAGCTCCCGGCCCAGACGGTGTGTCTCCTGCCACCCTCAGACACTGTGCAAACGAGCTGGCCCCAGTGTTTTCTGGCATTTTCAACACCTCACTGCAGGCATGTCATGTGCCTGCCTGCTTCAAGTCCTCTACCATAATCCCTGTCCCCAAGAAACCTAGGATCACTGGACTAAATGACTACAGACCCGTGGCTCTGACATCTGTGGTCATGAAGTCATTTGAGCGCCTGGTTCTCTCCCATCTCAAGACCCTCACCGCCCCCCTCCTGGACCCCTTGCAGTTTGCATATAGAGCCAACAGGTCTGTAGACGACGCCATCAACATGGCCCTACACTACATCCTGCAGCATCTGGACTCCCCAGGAACCTACGTCAGGATCCTGTTTGTGGACTTCAGCTCTGCCTTCAACACCATCCTTCCAGACCATCTCCGAGGCAAGCTTTCCCAGATGAATGTGCCTGATCCCATCTGCCGGTGGATCACTGACTTCCTGACGGACAGGAAGCAGCACGTGAGGCTGGGAAAGAATGTCTCGGACTCCCGGACCATCAGCACTGGCTCCCCTCAGGGCTGTGTTCTTTCTCCTCTGCTCTTCTCCCTGTACACCAACTGCTGCACCTCCACCCACCAGTCTGTCAAGCTAATCAAGTTTGCAGATGACACCACCGTTATCGGACTCATCTCGGACGGGGATGAGTCTGCCTACAGGAGGGAGGTTGAACGTCTGGTGTCCTGGTGCAGCCACAACAACCTGGTGCTGAATGCCCAGAAGACAGTGGAGATTATTGTGGACTTCAGGAAGCACACAGCCCCCCCCATCATCCTGACTGACACCCTCATCACCTCTGTGGACTCATTCCGCTTCCTGGGTACCACCATCACCCAGGACCTGAAGTGGGAGCCCACCATCACCTCCGTCATAAAGAAAGCCCAGCAGAGGATGTACTTCCTGAGGCAGCTGAAGAAATTCAACCTGCCAACACGGACGATGATGCAGTTCTACACTGCAATCATCGAGTCCATCCTCACCTCCTCCATCACTGTGTGGTACGCTGGAGCCACTATCAGGGACAAACAGAGACTGCAGCGTGTTGTGCGCTCTGCTGAGAAGGTGATTGGCTGCAGACTCCCATCTCTGCAGGACCTGTACACCTCCAGGACACTGCGGCGTGCAGCTCGGATCTCAGCTGACCCTTCTCACCCTGGACACAGTCTGTTTGACCTGCTCCCCTCAGGCAGGAGGCTCCGGTCCATTCGCACCAGAACCTCTCGCCATAAGAACAGTTTCTTCCCCTCTGCTGTTGGACACATGAACAATAACCATATGACTGTTCCCACCACTAACACATGACCCTACGCTGTGTTCACTGCATCATTCCATGTTTGGCACTGATCACCACCTGCACTCATGTATATATCATGTATATATCTATCCACTTAGCACTTTTAATTCTTATTCTTATTTTTATATTTTTATGACAGTATGTTTGCACTGAAGCACCGCAGCAATTTCCTAATGTTGTAAACCTGCTCAACATCTGGCAATAAACCCCATTCTGATTCTGATTCTGATTCTGAGACGTACATGTTCATCGTCTCCTCTGTAGACGGACGGTACAGTGAATGCACTTGATGTTCTGGGACAAAGGTCCTCAGGAAACACCTTGTGTCACCTGACTCTTCTACCTTTTACACCTTTAGCTTGCTTAGAACTTAAACCATGTGTTTAGTTACAATTTTGCACCTTTCCCACAGCTTGGCCTTTAATAAGTTGAAATGTCGTCTGGTGTAGACTTCCTGTTCTGTTGTTGGACAAGTATAAAAAGAAAAAATCATCACCTGATGACATTTGGGTGGTTTTGAGATACAATTTCCAGCAAATATGGTTCCTTTTTTGCTCTCCACACACTGAGTGTACAATGGAGAACAAGTGCACCAAAAGCTAAAACATTTCTGGGACTTGTTCCATGCTGTAACGTTCTGCAGAGTCTTATGTGTAGATTAGAAGTAGTCAAAGTGAACTGATGGACGAAGAATTACAGGTGAAAGGCTGCTTGCTGCCATAAGGAAAGCATGAAAACAATGAGTCTGTTTTACTGCTTACAGATTTGCTTGCATTAAATCTTAAATCTCACGCTGTTCAAGAAGTAACCACAGTTGTCACCAAATCAGCCGGGACTCAAAAAGAAAGCAAACTTTTTGGCTTGTTCTGTCGTTGCACTGTAAAATGGTAAAAAGGACGACGGGGAGATGCACAAAAGAGCGTTGTTGCTTCCTTCGGCCGTTGCTGGGAGTTCTGGGTTCCAGTCCTCTATTTTATGGCCTGGCGGTGATATAAAAGAGCCTCTAAACTCTACCAAGCTGCCATTACCATAAGTAAACCCCGCAAAGCACGTCAGTGCTGTGGGCAAATATCAGGGCGGCACAGGTTCCCCTCTCTCTCAGCAGCAGAGCACAATCCTCAGCCTTATAGAAATCCAGGGACGGGCTGACACTCCAGGGACGATCTTTTCACTCTCTGCCATCTTCCAGTTTTTCTCTCTTTTTTTTTTTTCCATTCTGCACATAAAGCAGATTTTGCTAAGTGTGTAATCATCGTGCACTTGCTGGATTTAGTTTAAATCCTGCATGCCAGCTCTCATTTTCTATGCTCTAATCATCTTTCTCAAGGAAATGATCAGCGAAGCTAGCAAGCACCTTCTTCATTCTCCTTTTTCTGTTTTCACTCATTTCTACTCATTATCTCCTTTTCTTCCTTCATGTTACTCGCCTCTTTCTCCCTCACTTTCCTCTCCTTCTGCTGCTCTCCCAGGGTGGAATGCAGCTGTGTGGGCCAGTGTCAACTGTGGTCTATCTGTTGTCGTAGCCAGCAGCCTGCAGGCTCAGAGTCAACAGGGCTGGAGCGGCCTGCCACTGGGCTAAGTGAATAATTGCACTGTAAGACGACCGCTGCTTCACGGCTACACCACCGCACACACCACTCGCACTTCGCACACCCACACAGAGCTACACATACACACACACCTGACAAAAGCACGCTGAACACAGCTGGTTTTACTCGCTAAAGCTTTAAAGACATCTGATGTTTGAGCAGCAGACCCAAAGAATGACAGATTGTGCACCACAAGTAAACTTTTATCTATTTCTCTGGTGTGTTTCAGCAGTTTTAACTGCTTTAATTGTTTTTGACATGATGAGCACCGAATGTGAAACAAAACTTTCAGCTCTGTGAATCTGTTTTAGTTTCTGGACAATAAGAAGTGCATGCTGTGCTTGTGTGTACATATCTTACATACACTATGTGAAAAAGGTATTTGGCCACCTACACATTAAATTTACTAAAGCTTTTATGCTATCCTATCCTACAACCTTAGGCATCAGTATGGTGTTGGTGCCCCCTTTGCAGCTACAAAAGCTTCCACCCCTCTGGGAAGGATTTCTACAAGAGTCTGGAATAAATCTGTGGAAATCTTTACCCATTCATCCAGAAGAGCATTTGTGAGGTCAGGCACTGATACTGGACTCACATTTTTTGATCTAGTTCATCCCAAAGGTGTTGAACGGGGTTAAACTCACCAAAATGCATCCAACCATGCCTTTTTTGGACTTTATGTACTGGATCACAGTCATGCGGGAACAGAATAAGGACCCTCCCCAAACTCTTCTCAAAGCTTGTACTCACCTGGTGTATTGTTTTGTATGTGCTGTTAATTTATGCAACTTATAATAGTACTGCTGTCCTTCTTGGCCAGGATGCTCTTGTAAAAGAGATTCAATCTTAAGAGTAGGGATGGGTACCGGTATCCGGTGCCATCCAAGGCACCGGTTCTGACATAAACCGTAGTAACCAGACCGAAAAGCAGCGCACATTTCGGTGCTTTATTTTCCTGAGATGTCACACACTTTAGATTCCAGCCAATCATTTTACGTTTCCGAGGATAGTAGGCGGGCCCAGGTACGTACGTTCTTTTAGAGCAGAGCTACAGATTAAAAATGTCCAAGGCGAAGCGGTCAAAAGTCTGGCTGTACTTCACAGCAAAAGATGCAAACTCAGCAGCAACAAGTGCTTTAAGCTGATACTGTGATACTGTCAAAGGAGGTAACACCTCGAATCCGATGAAACACCTGGCGACGCATAGCGTTTTTTTTAAAAGCCGAGAAATGCGCCGTATTTGATAGCTTGCTGCGAGACCTCACACCGTGCACGTCGGGTGGGTTGCCAGTTATCGGACCCGGAGCAACATCCCCCAAAAACCCGAAGAGGAGAGTCCTGGCCCCTAGCCCTGCCAGTGTAGCAGAAATGATGAGGATGATGATGCAGCAGCAGCCGTTCTTCTCTGCGTGAGTAGCTTCATGTTGTTCGTGTGTAATTTACGTTGAGTAGGCTAACCACGTTATTACATTAATGCATGTAAGGTGAACTAGCAAACACCATCATAGCTACATGCGGCTGTCTTCTTGTTTGATGGCAGATACTCCCTTCACCCTGGCCAAAAAGGCTAAAATGACCAAAGAAAAAGTGGAAAACAGCTTAAACATGAGAGGTTTTTGGACAAAGTTTGTGTTTTTTCCATTGTTTAAGCTTCCAGCCAAGAGTGATACCATATATGCCCCATAGCTGCAGAAAAGGCTAACATTGTTATCTTTTTACAAAAAAACAGCTGAACATGAGAGGTTTTTGGACCAATTTTGTGTTCTCCATTCTTTAAGCACCGGCACCGTTTCAAAAGTACCGGTTTGGCACCGGTATCGGATAAAACCTAAACGATACCCTTTCCCTACTTAAGAGTTTATTTTCTCCGGGTTAAATAGAGGTTTATTTTTTTAAAACTGCTCCAGAGTTTACTGGTAGTGTGCTTTATGCTTGGCATTGTACTTCATGTAAGGCAGTTGAAATTTCACCAACTGACTTGCTGCTTTGGTGGTACATTATAGTAGTACCACACCCAAATTCACTGAGCTATGTTGTTATGTAAAGGGAGAGTGGCTTTATAAACATTCAAGAAAAGACACCTGCAAAAGCACCTGTGGAAATGTGGAAGTTTAAGAGGACCAAGAACAGAGCCCTGGGGAACTCCAAAGGTAATTGGAGTTCTTCACTACTAACACAGCCCTCAAGCCAGTTAGTCTTAATATTCAAATATCCAATACATTAAAGGAAATAACAGTAAATATAGCTGTCATATTTTGGTAAAAAACAGTAACTTTTTACTATTCAAACTATCAGTGTCAAGCTGATGTTTCTTAGCGCTCACTGTACTGAACTACACTTACCTACACTTGCACTCTCTACTGCTCTCATGTAGGGAATGCTGGGAGACCCTGACAGCCTAATCTGGATGTGATTAATGGAGCAGTGCTCAGTGCCATCTAAATAATGCTAGATGTGAGTCTACATGGCAGCTACTGGACATTAAACTTTCAGTGTATGTGTGTGTGTGTAATTCTCATGTGTGCATGCAGCAAATAGATGAGTCTGCACTGCCAAAACAAAGTGTATGCACATGTGTATGTGTGTGTGGGGACCGCACCAGTCTTTCGCAGTGGGAAGTCATCCCGGGGGTTGTAGACGCCCAGCACAGGGTGGTTGTAGGTGGACACGCCAGTCTGTGGAGGCGAGCTCTGGTCCAAAGAGCTGTGCTGGGTTTTGCTGCAAAACAAACACACACACACACACACACACACACACACACACACACACACACACAGTATTAAAGGGGCCACCAAGATCACAAAACATGTGCAACAAGGCAAAACACCGATAACTCACTGTACACGTGACTCAATGAGTAATCCAGACAAAGTAACGAACTTCATGGCTGTCATAGATCTTTATGATTAAAGCATCATGCAAATCCCTTGGCAAGAACACAGAAATGTGCTGCCATCTGTTCACTGCCTGCAAAATAAGGTGGTGTTTGCAGGCAAAGTTAAGCCATGTTGGCTTTGGCCCAAATGCATGTTCCTGACAAGCGGATGCACACACTTGTCTCTTCCAAACTGAGTCCAATGAGTGGAGAAATTTAGATTACAGAGAGAGGCGTAGAAAAGGAGAGAAGCAGGCAGATATAGAAAGATACACTTTGTGTTACTTTGAGCTGTTGAAAGTCAACACTTGTGGGTGTTTCACTGGGTCACACATCAAGATTATGTAACGTTATTTATTTGGTTTTGCGTTTGCAATTTGTGGTTTCAGTCCTTTTTTGTTGTAGCACAAAGACGCATGTAGTCATAGGGAATAATATTCGGATGTGCTACATCCAGGGCTGAACTTCAAAGCTAAATATATGTCAGGCCTGTGTCAGCAGTAGTGAGCGCTAATATTAATTTAAGGGCTGTGCTTTTATTCTACAGTTCTGAGTTATTTACACAGAGAGAAAAGTCAACTGCATATACATTTTCATACAAAATATACAATTAGCTGATGGCACGTTACACTGGTTGAACTAAAGTCTCTCACCTGAGTTGCAAAGTTCTAGGAGTTTGAGAATTGATATTACTGGAAATTCAATTCAAAACTGGAAAATATACTTTTTCCAAGTAAACTAATTAATGACAGTAAAGAATGAATACATGTGAATTTTAATTGTGTCCCCAGTGTCAAAAGTCCCAGAGGACTGTCTTTACTCACCGCGAGTCCATGTCACCATTATTCAACTATTTGTCGTTAAACTCACATCTTCATGTTTCCTTCACACAGAGTCAAACCAGGACTGCAAACTCCTTGCGAGTAGGAAAAGTTGGCGTCCAGTGATTGGAGTATTTATATATAAATATAACTGATGTATGTTTGTATATTAAATTCTGTAGCTTGCATTGAGCACGCTGTCTACAACGTCACTGACGGGCAATAAAAAACATGTGACAGGAGGCCACCAAACCTAGAATGAGGAAGCAGCAAGTGTGCACACCTGCACAAGGCTCCCGAGATGCTACAATAACCATCCAAGGCCACGTCTTCAATGTGAGGGTCCCTATCATCAGCTTCCAATATGCAGCTCTATCACGTGTGCGTGTGACCATCTTTGTTTCATAACCCTGCTAGATCCATCTTTCAGTCGGGCTCACACAGTGTGGCAGGTGTGGAGGAAGCTCGCTGACAGATTAAGATACAATCCAATACATTATTCAGCTGCTGTCAGAGACAGAATTACCATCCTACACTTAGAAAGACCTGCAGATGCGTTCAGGAGTCTTCTGCTGCTTACAGTCATTACAAAGAATCAGCGGCGGCTCGCGCACTGACAGGAGGGAGAATGATTTGATGTCAAACAAACTTTTTGGTTGAGTGTATCATGTGCATTACTAGCTGAGCTAACACCACAAAAGATGCTCCTCACCGGTACCAGTAGGGAGCGTCGTTGGGGAGGCCTCCTTGGTTGATGCTACGCTGGGCCAGTGCCTTCTTCTTATTCAGGACGAACTCCTGGAGGCGCATCTTCACCTCGGTGCTGGCCACAGCGCCTGAAAGAGAAAGTCATTACAGCTGAATGTACGCTACATCACGAGCAATTACCATAACCAGTTAGCCACCGTGACTGAACTTGTAGGAAGACTGTGGGGAAAAGGGCCAAGTGTCCATGGGTGGTTGGCGCGATAGTTGGATGTCTCATCACAATTCTCATAATCAGTTTGATCTTTTTCACTTAAGTGTGAAACGAACCCTATTACACTCTTCCACTGTAACATGTTTCAAAGCAGATACTGTCTTTGGCTGATCTGTCTTCATTAGGTTTTTAATACTGTGGGTGGCAGAGTGCTGCCTCACAGCAAGTCCTGGGTTAGAATCCATGACTTGTGTGGATTCTCTGTGAGTACTCTGGTTCTCTCACAGTCCAAAGACATGCATGGCTTTAGGTTAACTGGTGATTCTACATGTGAATGCGGGCGTGAATGTTGGCCTCTTGTCCAGGGAGTAGCCTGCTTCTCGCTTTATGACAGCTGAGATAGGCTCCAGGCCGCCCCTGCCACCCTAAATTGGATTAGTGGAAGGAAAGAGATGGACTCCAGTTTTAAATGGCTAATCTCTGTAATCACATATCTATTAGGAGTTGGTGGGCATGCGTGTTGTTGTTCCTGGGTTTTTGTTTCCCCTTTTCGAGACACAGGTAGGCGGGGCGGTGCTTGATGGCATTCCGGCGGCGTATCGGACGTCATCAGTGGGAGCATTTATGGAGCTGAGTAACGGACGTCTGGTGTCGCAGTATCGTCGCTTCCACAAGTGGTAACGTGCTTTTGCAAGATTAATCTGTTGCTTCCGCGCTACTGAGCTGCATGCTTTAAGATCCGTCTCCTGCCTGCTTTCCCTCTGCACCAGCCTGGCTCGCCGCCTGCCTGTGTGTGCTGGCCCTCTTTGGATCTGTGACAGAGACTTACCTCGCGCCGGCCTGTGACCACTGCCATACCTGTATTTCAGTGTTTCAAGTAAGCTCTCCAACTCTCCCCGTCCGCCTCAGTTTTACTCTCGACGTTATCCCCTAACTCTGTTTTGTCGCTCGTCCTCAGGTAGCTCCGGTGCGCCATCTATCCTCCCGCATACCTCGGCTCCGTTTCATCCCCTCGGTTCTGTCTCCTCGCACATTTTCCCGGCCACTGTACATAGCTCCTTCCCTTGTAAATATTCCCTTGTCACTGTAAATAAACCTGCTTCACCGCGATCCTGTGCCCGTGTGTGTTTCTGCCACTAAATCCCCCCGTTTAAATTCCCCTAACAATATCTGCATGTTCATATGTAACATCTATAGGCATGAGATGAGACTTCTGGTATTCCAGTGTAACTAGACTATCCCAGCTAAGACCTCCAACAGGAGAGATCTTATTCCTAATCCTCAGATCAGGTCATTTTGGATAACCGATCACTACATGCAGGTTAAAAGTTTAGAGTTCGTTTGGCGGTGATTTAGTTTTTATCTTAAACCAAAACTTGCACACATATCAACTGACTACAGATTCCTGAGTCTGGACTCCTGAGATATAGGACACTGCCCTCAGAAGCTAAGGGGGGAATCAAACATTGCCACAGCTTTGTACCATTTAACACCACTTATTGCACGAATACCTGCTCCAGTATTCTCCTGAAAGCTGTTGCCACTCAGACAAAACATCCACATCACTGCCAGCATATAAAGAAAAGAAGTCAAAATCAGGACCAAAGATTTATTAATGTTTTCTTTCCAGAAAGTCCCATCTTTATCTTCAGAGGAAATTCGACAATCACATGACTCCCTATTAGCAAGGACTTGGCAACAGTGGGAAGTAAAACCTCCCTTTTAACAGGAAGAGGGCTAATTTGTTCAGTTGTCTTGTATTTTCTAAACTTATTATGCATAAATCCCATCTGGAAGCTAAAATCAACTCGTCAACTGGAAGTCATTGAACAGTAAAACTTGAACGTCTGACCTTCCTCAGACGTTTAGGCAGAAATTAGTGTTTGTCTCAGTTTTCTGTGTAATCTGGGGCGCTGAATAGAAAGACACGAAAGTGGGCTTTAAGTAACTGCGACTATCTCCCGATTTTTAAAATGAAAAGAATCAGTTGAGAAAAGAATCAGCGGATTAATTACTAAAATAACCAATCAATCAAAAAACCTTGCTCTCGTCTTACAGTGAATCAGCAAAAAACACACTTCTTGGATAAACAACTGTGGAAAGAAAGAAAAACGCTACAAACTAAGAAATCTACAGACCACAAACTGCACCTTTGCAGATACACGTGAGAGCAAACACTGCAGTCCTCTCTCTTGCTCGTTTGGACGGACACACACACACACACACACACACACACACACACACACACACACACACACATACCACACACACACACACAACACACACACACACACAACCAGTCTCACACACACACACACACACACACACACACGATCTGTAACCATTTTCCATATAGTGTGTAAACGGCTCTCAAGGACTCCTGTCCACTTGCTTTCAATGAACTGTTGAGAGACATCCAGCAGGCAGCGGTAACAACTCGGCCCAGCTCCAGCCAAGGCCACCGGGCTAATACAGCTCGTTTACCACAGTAAACACACAGGTTCTCCAAGTAAAATGGAAATACACAGACATGCAAACACACGCGCACAGAAGCGCACAAACACAACGGTCCTTTTGAACAGAGAGTTCTCGATAACTCTGGCAGATGCTACCAAGCTTCCTGACTGTATAGACAGGAAACAATAGTTCACAGTAGTGGTGGTGGTGGTGGTGGTGGTGGTGGGTACCCTACACACGACATTATAAGCTGTAACTGTAACACTGAACTGAGTGTGAAATCAAATGCTGTTCATAACGTAAGCTACTAATATGGGGACGACAACCTCTAATTATTGTTTCCAGTGTTGTCCTGTTGATGCATCCCAGTAGGTTAAGTTCTGTATGTATTTATGGAAAACATAAATGCACGCAAGTCTCTTGCTTTGGGGACACTCATATGGATCCTATAAACCTGAAGGTATTTATTAAACTCAGAGGAAAGACTCCCACAAACAGTGGTTAGCAACAAGCACAACTTGGCTCCTGTTATGTTTCAGTTAAACCCAGATTAGATTCATTACTGGGTACGACCCAGAGATTCACAGCAGATTCTGTTGTGAGTATAGATGTGGTAGAGAATTCTGTATGACAACTGCAGGTTCGTAGGAGCTTTGATCAGCTTAGATAGTGACATACTGAGGCACCAGTGGTGACAAAGTGTGAACTGAAGATGAGAGAAAATAAATAAGTTACATTTGCTGTTATACTGGTTCAATATATGATTTCATATGGTTTTGCTGTTCAAACTGGGAAAGTTGGCTACAGGGCGCAGGCTTGGCTTCAGATTCAGTTTGACTGCTAGCGCTCTCAGTATCACTCATCTTGCTTCAACTTACTTTCTTGGCCCCTCTCCTTGTTCTTCAGCAGCAGCAGCTTCTGTTCTCTCTGCTGCTTCTCCAGCTCCTGCTCCCGACGGTGGTTCTCCATCTTCCTCTGATGTTCCAGCAGCTCCTGCTGGTGCTTCAAAGCCAGGAGCTCCTGTTGCTGCTGCACGAAGAAAGACCACAATCACATTAGCAAATATTCACCAAACGGGCGACTGATTGCAGATAATTCCAAGTATCCTGCACGGAAGTTTGGAACTGTTCCTTATTAGCCCTCACATCTATCTGTCTACATATCATGAGATGAGATAAGATAGGCTTTATTAGTCACAGAGTTGGGAAATTCACATTGTTAGAGCAGCAGAGTGAACACAGCAGGAATAAATAGGTCAACAACAATACGAGCATGCAAAAACACAGAAAACTACAAGGTTATATACAATATTTACCATATTCACAAGAGCTTTATGTTTCCTTCTCCGTAATCACCACACATGTCCAAACAACAAACTCATCCCATACTTTTGTGAGCATGTCTCACTACAGTCACTGCTGTTGCTATGCTACCTACCAGTGACCACGTGAAACTCACAAATACGCTTTTTCTAATAGTTCAATTCAGTTTTATTTATACAGCAACAAATCACAATGACAGTTACCTCAAGGTGCTTAATATTGTAAGACAAAGACCACAATAATGCAGAGAAAATTCCAACAATCAGATGACCGCCTGTAAACAAGCATTTTGGTGACAGTAGGAAGGAAAAACTCCCTTTTAACAGGGAGAAACTTCCAGCAGATCCATGTGGCCAGCTGCTGCGACTGGCTGGGGTCGGTAGTATACAGTAGGCTGCTGTATATGAAGAACTATTACCACTTGGGTCATTCCACAGAAATCAGCCGTTTTTTAAAAAGTTCCCACGTGACCCCCTCAGAATCACATCATTGATTTTTTATGTATGATACAATTAGTGCATTTAATGAAGAAGTGCAAAAGTTTTACACTCTGAGGTGGGTGAAAGCATTTTTGAGCCCTCACGTCTGTAAGAACAAGAGACAGACATTCAATTTTCAGGCCTAAAACTCAGCTCCAGATGTCACAACCTGAAGCCAAAATCAATTTCTGTTGCATCAACTTGACAGGATATATCACATTTTCAGTAGCAAAGCTGCACCAATTTAATGTCTATGATTAGGAGCAGGAACAAGCATTAGTGCCTTAGACGTTTCATTTGTGGCTTTAACCTCAAGAAGGGAATTTTGGGGGTTCATTTTTAAAGGTCATGTCAACATGAAGGATTGGTTGGTTGATCAAAACAGGTCACGGCATATGAAAGGTCTCATTGTTTACCTACATTTTGATCCTAGGCTCACCTTCAATCCATGATTACTTTCTTATATAGTCATATTTTCACCTTGTGGCTGTGAAATGGTGTTAACTTGCTCTTTGGACGCGCTTTTTGCACCGATCGAACAACTTTAAGTCCCGAAGACGTTTTATTTCCCCACAATCTGAGCGCACATAAGAGCCTGAATCACAGTGGCTCTTCCAGATCAGTGGATCTGAGTATTAAACACAAGTGTCACAGCAAATGGATGGTCCATATGACATGTGACATCATCATCATATGGCAAAAGAATCTGAACAGGAAACAAAACAATCACCGTCTGTGATCCCGGACATTCCGGATGCTCAAATTCGAGCGACTTTTAAGAACGTCAGGAGCTTAAAGGAAAGAAAATCATTAGCATGATGGTGAAGTTTTATATGCCTAAATTAAATATACTAAATCTATTGCACCAAAGAAATCCGCTGATGCTACTGGCTCACTTCACGGACTAAACCCGCTCGCCTTATCAGATACCATCACTTTGCAAAGATCTTTAAAATGCAACCATTTCATTACTTGGTCGTCTTTAAAAGTCGAGTAGTCCCATTTCTGCTTTGCTTGAGTTGCCATCTGAAGTAAATACATCTGACAGCTGTTTAAAGAAAAAAAAGGAGGGGGAAAGAAATAAAACCTTTGCAGTTCTATAAAAAAAATCCCCAAAAACCTCAGGCCAGAAGCTTAAGCCTTTAAATAAATATAAACAATTTAACAGGGGGATGAGGCTTTAGTAAAAAACACATAATCCAATCTGCTTCTTCCTCAGAAAAAAGACAGAAGAGCATCTGTTAAATGCTCTGAAATCTGCCTTCTCTGTGCTTTTATACCGCAGAAACAAACTCACCTGTGCCCTGACGGCTTGTGCTGAAACCAAAAAGGTCAAAAACAAAATCACAGTAAAAGCCAACCTGTGCTTGGAGACACCTCTTCATCCCACTTGAGTGTCCTAAGACCCAGAGCCTGACTGTGGATAAAAGCATCAATTAAATTAAACGCAGGCTGAAGCTCACTTTCACCCTTTTCGCAGCCGTAATTTCAACAAAATAAAGTACAGAGTCAAGCCTCCGAATCACTTTGTAATATGGAACAAATAGGCAAGCTGCCTGCACTCCGCCGGCAACATAATGACCTCTCGCTGATGTGCCCAGGAATCAACACCCTGGGCTCCTTTCTCCCTTTATCATTGTGAAACCAGTGGCAATATTTGATTAGTTTACTGTAACGGCATGTAATCAGGCCGTGATGGCGTCTTTTTGTTTTTTTAAGAAGTGTAAATAAACGCTCAGTAGCCGGGACATGCGCTCGTGTTTACCGCCAGGGTAAATCAAATGCTCGAGACCGGTCTGTGAATAAATTAGCGGCTGAAGGTGAGAGGAAGGTGAGGTGGGGCCCGTGAGAAAAGCTCATCGGCTGTCTGGCTGGCTTCCAGCCCGACGCCTGAATCCTTTTTCCTTTTTTTGGTCTTTCAATCGAGGTTGGGGGATAAGGGATTGAGTGGGTGGCAAGGCTCAAAGTAACCTCGCCACCCACATTCACACAGCCCAAACCCCTGTGGCTCACTAGGCCAGAGATGTGCACAGCGCTTTGAGGGCCCCGAAAAGCGCTATATAAATGCAATCCATTACTATCATTATTATTATTATTATTATAGAAAATGTTGCCACTTTTTGACTAAATACTCTGAAGAGTTTCCGACTGTCTCAATTTCTGAGAGTTCCCCGTTGTTAGCATGTGAATCAGCGTATGTACGCCTGCTGCTATGGGTACTCGAGTATGTGCTACTGTGGGCATGTGTTCGAGTGCTTGCTGACATTTAAGAGGATGTTTAGGTTTTAATGGCTGTAGATTTCTGTGCGTGCGTGCACACAGGAGCTGATTGAGGACAGGCCTCACTGCTCAGTCTGTGCGTCACTCTCCTCCATCTGCGCGCCGCCACAACTCAAACGCACCTCAGATATCCTCGCTCATCCCTCGGCATCACAAAAATGACAAAACAGGACGGAAAACTTTGGTGTTCCTCCACCGCAAAACAAGTGCGTATTCCTGCTCCTCCAGAACATCTTATGTACGCGTTCCAGCAAACGCGCGTTCCAACTTCTTATCTGACGCGCGTCTTTTATTTTGACAGTGAATGCGCACCTGCGGACCACTTATGTGCAGCCCTGTGTACGGAATTTACAATAAATGCATCATAATTCCCTATAGTCTGAAGGTTTTACATATCAGAACATAGTAAAAATGTAATCTGGTCCTTAGCAGCTCTTAACATGAGGTAAATACAACCTACAACAGATTATTTAACAAAATGCAGAGGTGCACCCTTCCAGTTTTCTAAGTCCTGCTAATCATATGCACTTGATTAGCTGATCACCAGTCATTCTGAGCACCTCTGTAAAAGCAGAAGTTTTGTAAGGTTGCTGGTCTGGAGCATTCAGTTGTGTGTTAACACGATGCCAAGGAGGAAAAAACAAAGGCAACTCGTGCTGCCCATCAGTCTGGGAAGCATTGTAAGGTCATTTCCAAACAATCTGAAGTCCATTATTCTGCACTGGGAAAGATTATTCACAAGTACAAAACATTCAAGACAGTTGCCAGTCTTCCCAGGAGTGGACAATTCACCCCAAATTCACCTCAAGGTCAGTGCGTGCAATGCTCGGAGACGCTGCAAAAAACCAAAGAGCTACATCTCAGACTCTGCAGGCTTCAGTTAAAATGGTAAATGTTAAAGTTCATGACAGTGCAGCTGGAAAAAGACTGAACAGGTTGGAGGGTAACAAGGGGCAAATCTCTTTTCTTTAAAATAACAGGACAAGAACAATTTCTGTTTGCAAAGCTGCATCTGAACAAAACACAAGACTTCTGAAACAACGTCCTTTGGATGAGACCAAAGTTTGACCATGACGCACAACAACCAAATACATCATAGCAGCTGTCAAGCATGGTGGTGAAGGGCCACGATTTGGCCTCGGCACCTTGTAGTCATTGATACAATGATGAAATCCACTCTATACCACAGTAGAGTCAAAGTGAGGTCGTCTGTCCAACAGATAAAGTTGGACCCAAACGGGGTCGTGCAACAGGACCATGATCACAAGACTGAATGGATCATTTTAAACGTCTAGAAAGGAAAAAGATGCAATAGAGTGAAATTACAGGAAGAGGAAAAAACAGTGAAATACAAAAACAAAAAAAATTAAATGAAGAAAAATGTAAACCAAAAGTAAGAGACAGAAGAAAGTAGGAGGAGCAGATGACACACAAACAAATGAGGGAAAAGTTTAAATGTGAAGACAGAAGGAAGAAGTGAGAGAAGGAACAAGAAAGGAGAAAATTAGAGACGGGAAGAGCAAGGGGAAAAAAGCAGAACCAGTAAGGAAGAAGGAAGCACAAAAAGACAAAAGCAAGACAAGCTCGAAAGAAACGAGAAAAGGAAAGAATAAAAAGGTTCGTAAAGAGGGAAGCTGAGCACCAAGAGATCAAGAGAGCAAAGACTTGCATGTGACATTCAAACTAATGTAATCCTGCACGTCGCCATCTGATCTTCTGCCCCCACAATCCATTTTTAGACAATTTATTCTAAGTCCTGAAATAATAAGTAGTTCAGCTGTATCTGCGTGTATTACAATTCATATTACAGCAGTATTCTTCTAAAAAAGAGCAAATACTGGAATATCTTTATGTGACATTTCTGCCTCTCGGGAGCGCTCCGGCGCTCTCGGGGGTGGGGGGCTGATGTATTAAAGCTTCGGCGTGTGGGCGTGATGATCTAGATTCACTTTGTATTTCCAGGTCACTGTGACATGTGATCCAAGCTCCAGCGCACACTCCTGTGCAGCTCTGTTTATGTTCCCCAAGCGTCCGGCCCGGGCCGTTCACACCAAACCGAACTTTTCACTTTTTCACGTCGCCCTGAGCACACCGTATATTTCTGGATATTTAAAGTAAGGCTACAACAGGGCTTGTGCATAACTTATGTAACACCAGGGAAAAAAAGGCTTTCGCACATTTTCCGACTTCAACCACATGCTCATATTGCTCTTCTCCATCTCTGGAGTTAAAATAAATGAAGGCAGACTGCCTCCTTGTTCTCTGCTCCCTCTTCACTCGCAGCATTTAAAGCTCTCACAGGCTGAGTTTAGTCTGCTAATGAAGAATCCCGCGGCAGGCTACATCAAAGTCTGTCTTTGCTTTGTGTAGGACAGTTTTAAATAGGTTTGAGTAACAGGCCCGCTGCTCTGCTTTTACCCTGATGGAAGAATTAAAGTGAAATCAGTGTCCAACACAGCGTTTGTTCCTCGCTGACAACAACAATATTACAACCTGCGTATTTAAAACAACAAAAAAATATTAACAGTTTTACTGCTTCACTCTTCAGGGCTTATTAGCTGCATTTACAATGATCGTGGTGAGAGCAGATGCTTACCAGAAGTCTGACAAATTTAAAATTAGTAACCAATCCATACAAAAAACTCAAATTTCTTTGAGGATTATCCATTTGCAGCAGTGTCGATACCTCAAAACACTGAACATCACTCTGAGGAATTTCAACAGGTCAGTAAAGCTCCTGTTTCAACCACGCTGACGTATTTGAAAGTTATAATAAACGTCAACACATTAATGTTAGCCGTTTAGCTATTAGCAGTTACCCAATAGCCATGTTACGGTGAATTTACGGTAAAGTGGGTAGGTATTAATCTAAACTGAGCCTTCTGAGTCTGCAACCTACGTAAATGTGCTTGTGTGCAGTCCTCGGGAAAGACCGCGACCAGGTCTGATGCTGATCTGTTGAGCTGTGGACCAGAAGAGGCTGTTGTCTGTTTTCAATACTCTGCTGCTTTTAAAGCCAAGTGTTGAATATTTAAAAGTAGAATGGGAGGCAGAGCCTGCAGCTTTCAGGTCCATCTGTGGAACCAGCTCCCAGTTTGGATTCAGGAGGCAGATATGATAAATCATATAGTTAGGGCTGGATCAGGTGACCCTGAATCCTCCCTTAGTTATGCTGCAATTGATCTAAGCTGCTGGACGCTTCCCATGATGCACTGAGTGTTTCTGTGCTTATACACCTCTCTGTATTTGGTCATCAGTTATGATTAATCTCTGGCTCTTTTCCACAGCATGTCTCCTCTCAACCACAACTAGTCTGATTCTGCCTGAGGGAGCTTTTCGTCCCCACCGTCTCCAAGTGGTTGCTCATAGGGGAGGGTCTGATTGTTGGGGTTTCTCTGTCTTTACTTTACATTATAAAGTGCCTCGAGGCGACTCGTGTGATTTGGTGCTATATAAATAAAACTGAAGTGAACTAGTTCGAGTGGAAGTACTTGATAAAGGTGATGCAACACAAATAAGGCTGTGTGTATTATTTGCTTGTAGAAAGTTGTGCCTATCTAAAGCGCTTTTGCGACTCTTGTTGTGATTCGGCCCTGTATAAATAAAGTTGAACTGAACTGAACAACAAATCTGCAAAACAAAGAATGAAAAAGTCAAAGTCCAGACCTCAAACCGACTGAAATACTGCGGTCAGACATTAAGAGCTGTGCATAAACGAGTGGCTGCAACCCACAGTAAATGGAAGCAGACTAAAACAGACTAAGACTGTGAAAAAATTCCCCCAGACTGATAAAGTCATGCAGAAAAAAAAGGTTTGTCTACAAGCTCCTGAATCATGGAGCGTGCCTACTACTGAGGGTGGATTTCAATCATTTCCGAACCGGATCAGAACAGGGTTGAAATGTTCTGAACAGGCGGCACAGAAAGCCTCCTACTGGATTTTAGCGTGTTCCTTGTCAAGTCTGGAAAAACATTTTCTTCCAGCATTGTTAGCAGCCCTTCCTTTGTTCACAGATGGACTCACAGGTGAACTAGCTGTGATTGGTGGAATCACTGTGCAATCACGTCCAAATAATCCTGCCGGGCCGTCACAGCTTTAACTGCTCTTCTTTTGGCTGCTGTGAAACTGCAGCTTTAAGGACTGCTAGTGCCATTTCTGGAAAACGTGGGCCAAATTTTTCAGATTTGTTTTGAATGCCTCCTTTTTTCCAGCACTTGAACTTCATTCATTGACAAACACGCGGCCGTACCTGAATGTGCTCCTGCAGCTGGGCCTCATGCTGGCGGGACAGCTGCTCGTGCTGCCTCTGGAACTCTGCGATGAGGATCTGCCGCTGGATCTGCTGCTTCTGTTTCAGGGCCAGCAGCTCAGCCTGCAGCTGCTGCTCGTGCACCGATGCCGCCACCACGCTGCCGCCGCCGGGCTGGCCGGGCGACTGCTGGGCGGGCGGGGAGAGCGAGGACACCTGCTGCTGCTGCTGGTGATGGTCCACGCGCAGATCCATGGGGATGGCGGCCGGCGGGAGACGAAGGGGCAGCGCAGAGTTGATGTCGACTGCAAGGGAAGATGACGGGAGAGAAGAAGAAAGGCATCTGCTTTTTTAGTTTGCTCCTGACAGGTGGTGACACCTCACAGCAAAGCAAGCTGCCAACTTTATCATCACCATCATCTCACCACAGATTATTAAAACATTCAAGGATGTATTTTCTAACCGAAAGCCTCTCCAGACACTCAGCGAGCATCAGCTCCTCGTGTATTTTTAGCAGCATCACAAGCAGCAAAGTAAAGCTTAGAAACGTACAGATTGGGCCCACTATCACGTGAAAGCAATTAATAAAAGTCTATTGACACCCAGCAGCAGAAAATAGGAAAAAGGAGAGTGGATCCCAACGGCTCTCTGTAACATGTTCACATGTGTCACATTGATCCTGTTCTCGAGCACTTAAAGCTGCAAGGTTGCGTGGATGAATGGGATTAAATCAAAGCCCTGCTAACTGTTGTTCTGTGTTTCTACCTGCCTGAAAAGCACCTGAAACGTCACTCGAAGCTCTGCGGTTTCACGCTCCCCAGCAGCTGTGCAGTTTTAGGACGGAAGCATACCTGCGTATCTGCTCGCCTTCATTTCAAAATCCGGCCTCAAGTGAACATGCAACGTAAGGTCGAAGGATTTCCCCTGATTATAAATCACCTTAATCGTCACATATATGTTGCTTTTTCCTGCTTATACCGCTTCCAGGAATGTTTTCCAGCAGTCATCCCTGACCTCTGATCCCTGAGAGAAAGTGTTAAATAAAGCTTTCATAAAAATAGCGCCCTTTTGTCCCCTCGTCTCTTTTGTATATACAAAAAAAGCCAAACAATCCGGTTTCGTGTGTAATTGCAGAAGCCCGGCGTCTTCCCACAAAGATCGCATTGACCTGGAGCCCGGCTGCGCACAAATCACTGCCCAGGAAGCCCTCCAATCAGGCAGCTTCCTCCCCATTTAATCTGAATAAATAGGAGTCGATTGGCTGATTATTTACCTACATGTTTGCAGAGAGCGCAGCGAGAGCCAGAGATACTTTGTGTTAATAAAGAGGCAAACACGCCATCAGCGGCACACTTAATAGGAGGGTTCAGAGCCAGGTCTGCTCATAGAAAACACACAGCGGCACATTTACACTCTTTTTTTTTTTGAGGATATCGTATTCGTGCTCGACCTTTCAAACAGCCACAAACTGATCACATCTTTGTTTTCCTCGGACAAACCTCTGAAACATTTCCAGTTTGTTCCAGGCTCCAGCACAGACGCACTCTCGCTGCATCACAGAGACGTGTAAAAAGCCTCTTATGGAAGATCCTTGCAATGGATTGCAGGCAGACCACAGAAAAAACTTCTGAACGTCCTCCAGTGTAACCGCACATCTCAAACGACTCGGCTTGCCGCCTTCTTGCCGGTGTTTTCCGTGTGCCGGGGTGAAACACATCCACATGGTTGCCGCCATCCATAGGAGAACAGGGCAGCAACACCCAGCGGCTCCTTAAGGACTTGTCGTCATGTGGGGGATTTTAAAAAACAACAACACAACGTATGAGTCAGTAGTCCGCGCTGGTTGATTTGTTTCAACCCTGCAGGACATGAGGTTTGACATTTCCCAGTCATGAGATCCCTTCTTTCAGCCGGCTATTGCTTTCCTTCCAAGAAAAGAACCTACATGGTTGGATTTTTTGTTCTTTCATTTCCTTTTCCATTTGTGAATCTGCTTAACAAGGTACCCAATATTTAATTAAAAATGGAGCAACGCCCTGAGTTTTGGCTCCTCTCTGGCCCTTTGCTCATGTTAGAAGCGACGATGGTTACAATCTGGAAACCGACCAGCAGGCGAGGAGGGAAGGAGCGAGGTGAGCTCGATGAAGACAGACGAACTCCCACAGCCGTGAATCACTGTGCAGAGCAAAGACGGAGAAGCAGTCCGATCTAAAGATAAATGAAACGCATGGAAAACTTTGGGTTTTGCTTTTTAAAGAAGGAACCGGCTGCTGAGGTTGTAGTGAAACTCCCATACCGCTGTCAGCCGTAATTGTGAAGGCTTGATGGAAGATTTCCATGAGAAACTACACTAAATACAGGCGTGTTCCCTCCTGATGTTTCTTAACATAAAAACGAGGAACCAGCGATTCTGCGTTCGTCCAAAAGCAGAAGCAGAGAGAACCTGACCCAGCGGTTGAAGCTGTATCATAAAGGGCGTCAGGTAGTGAGCACATCTGACGAGTGTCTAGCTGTGTGCCTGAGGTAAAATACTATTATTTGACTTTTTCCATATGATTTTATTTTCAGCACTTTTGAGCTACAAACACACTTGTTGCCAAATGCAGTGGTCTTATTGGTCGAATCTGCTCATTTGGATCAGAAAAATCTGAAAAACTAAACGTATCAAATTCGTGGTTGTGAGCCTCTGCTTTAGTGAGTCCAAAAAACTGTTTTACACGCAAAATGATCAAATGTTACGTGTCTAAAGGCCTTAAAGCAGCTGACGGATAGATGAATGTCTCTACCTGTTCATGTAATGAATAACATCAAACTTCTTTGTGACACATTGCAGGAGCTGTAAAAATCACAACTATTTAAAAGAGAAACTGCTCCACACAACAGTCCAACAGTATAGGACCAAGCAGTTAAATGCACATGCTGTATTTAAACTCTGGACCTCCAAAGGTCCTGAAAAGATTCACGATCTTATCACACGCTTTGAAGAACTGAGGCGCGAGTTTAACCTGTACAGAACTAAAGTTATCAAAAGCTTATCAGCATAATTCTTTCAGCAGGCTGCCACAGACTGAGAGCGTTGGCCTCTTCTGCTTTGAAAAGTTGCTTTTCTTGCTCTTCAGTCATCATTTTTCCTGCGTCTGAACGAGCTCCTTCACAGTCCTCTGCTAGCTGAAGGTTAAAAAGCACTCCGTGCTGCGCTTTCAGGCCTGCAATCTGACGTCCTGGTTGGAATAAGGCCTATTTCTTCGTTTTTCATTCATTTTTTAGCTCATCTAATATTAGCTAAAGCAAGTGCTAAGAGAGGAGTGGGGAAAGCACACCGCAGATGTGTTTACGGCTGAAAACTACACTTATCAAAGTGCCGCGGCTCCTAATGCAAATCCATAACTCATAAACACACTCTCTCCCCGAACATTGTGTTCTTCTGCCACAAGAAAACACACACAAGCCTCACACACACTCTCGCTGATGGTCACGCACAAACACACCTCGCATCTCAGGCACTGGCGCTAATTGCGAGCCGCACAAAAGGAGAAGATGATGCAGAAAAGACGAGAGAAAGGTGTGAATCAGAGCGGCCGTTAAACGCACCCATCAGTGCTCTCCTCCTCCTCCTCTTCGTCCTCTCCTCCTTGTTTTTCCTCCTCCCCTCTTCCTTCTTCTTCCTTTAGGGCCGTTACAAGGAAGGACGGTACGTCCTGCACATCTGACTTGTCTTTTCCAGCTCAGCCTCTGTCACTTTTGGCTCGGCTTTCGCCCCCCCGCCTCCTGTTTTAACCTGATGGGCGTCTCTCTCTCTCTCTCTGCTCCTTTCTCTCTCCTCCCCTCGTCCCTCGTTTGCCCAGTGGTGACATCACAGGGCAGTCTCAGGCATGCAGCCTGTTTATTCTGCAGCCCTCTGCTTTTCCAGGAACCAGCGTCACACACTCTCTCTCTCCTCCCATACCCTCTCTGCTCTCTTTACTTCTAAGGCCAAGGAAAACCCTCCATGCTCGCTTGTAGACACTGATGTCTCTTCCCCCCTCTCGCGCTCACTCGGCGGGCCGTCCCATCTGAACCGGCTCGCATGCCTTTTTTTCCTCATCCGCCCCCTTTTACTTGTAATAACTATCCCCCCCCCCTTGCGGTTTTAATGCTGTGAGCTCGTATTCCCAGCCTGGAATTTGCCTACATTTCCCAAACAAATAAAACCGCAAAATGGTTTCAGGTGAACAGAGTGAGGATCCCAGACGTATTAATGCTGCAGGATCGTAGTTAAATTTGGGATTAATGTTAAACACTTCAATCAATTATATCTCGACCAACTCAGATGAATCTAAAGTGGCTTTTTTTTAAAAAAAATCCCAGCATCTTCATTTTATTTTGAAATTCTGTTCAGAAGAACAGCTGGAGGTGCACGTGAGCTCTCTGCTGCAACATCGCTCTGATGACTACCTGGCTCTCAGCGAGCACAGTGTTTGTCCTTCATGCAAACTGTTCGACTAAACTAAAAATAACTGTCAATAGAAGAGATGTGAATTTGGTATTTACAGCTTCCTGTCCTACAGGCGAGTTTTACATTTACAGCCTGAACGTTTAGCTGAGCTCTGAACAGTAACAGCTACTTTTTATTAGGCATTTTGTGACCAAACGGGTTGACAAAGTCAACAAGAAAAAGTCCATCTTATGACATTTAATGACCGTAAACTATAAAATATATGCTTGTAAAAAGTATTTAAAGTATATTTAGAGGTCGGTTAAACGTTTAAATGATACAATAATATTTTCACACACGTCATCCTGCTGCTCTGGCTGCAGAGGTTTCATTGCGTTATAACAAAAGCGTCTACGGGACGCACAAACTTGGTAAAAGTTAAGTGCAGCAGCTCAGTGCGTAAATGTAAACAGGCTAACTGGGAGGGAAACTACTGACACGTTGGGCCCCAATCACACAGGCCCAGAGTTGGTTGCTGGAGATTTCTGGAAGTTGCTGTGAAATCAAATGCTGACACCAGCCGAAGACCTCATGAGGGAAAACGGAGTAATCTATGACAGGCTGCTACAGTGAAACTGTTCTTTTTTGTTTTGGGCGCTAACAGATTACCCTCGTCACCGGTAGACAAGTGTGTGCCTTGTATGCAAAGCACAGTGACTGACCTCACTCTAGTGCCTGCCAGCAACCTCCAGCAACCAGTTGCCAACCAGTCACTGAACATACAGTTTTCCATCGAAATCGGTGGTTACTACTAGTTTCTAAGCCTGCGGCACTGGGGCTCTAGTAGTCATTTTACAGCATTAATCAGCAACTTTTTGTAACTGATCAGGAAATACAAACTTTCCCAGCAACGTGCCAGATGATCCGTACTGCAGGTCTCACACAGGCCAAGTGAGCAAGCGACCACTTTTTGGAGGTAAAAATGACAAATGCTTGTGTTTGTGTGAATATCCAAATCAATTCAATAAATCAATACAGCTCTCGAGGTTACTGTTTAAAGGTTTTTCAGGTAAAGTGTGAAGTGGAAACACATTAAGTTCTTTTTTAAGCTCCTTTTCATGGAAAAACATGAATGTATGACACAAACTGTGCATATGGAGAATCTTCACATCAGCACTGGGCATAAACAAAGATTTCTCTTCTGCTGAGTCTGCTCGCTCACGCTGTCTTTACTGTGGATGCTTTATTATGTGAATGACTTACATTGGTCAAGGTCAATAAACTGCATACAGAAGATGTTTATTCACAATCTTATTTCGCTTGAATGAACATCAAGGCAGCCTCGCCTTTACACGTCAAACACACGTGACGTGATCTTAACTAAGCGCGAGCGCAGGAGGGGCATACTTCAAAAAAACAAAAACAAAGCAAAAACATTCAGTCAGTGAAAATCCTTTGAGACCGACCTGCTTCTTAAAAAAAGAAAAAGATAAACTCTCGTATCGGCACGTCGCCGTGTACAAGCACTGACGTCAAACACGTACCTCAGTTTACTGATGTTGGCCAGATAGAAGATAATATGAGGGCACTTCCACCAAAACCAAAACACTAACAAACGTGCCGTCTCTGCGCGACCGCAGGGACTTCCAGGCTTCTTGCGCAGCTGTACCTGAATCAGACTTGACAGGAGCGAGGACTCCAGCTCAGTTCCAGTTTGTTTCCTCTTGGATCAGCTTCAGAGAGGAAAGACAACGACGGCTGAAGCCTCAAATCTCTGTTCCCTTTTTCTTCCTTGAAGTTTACACAGAAGATTTCTGAGCATCAACGACAACCTCTCTGACAGCACGTAACCTAAACATTTTTCCCTCTATCATCTAACAACTTTGTCCCCCTTTGCCACCTTCCCTGTCAGCTGTTCCTCTACCCTCCATCCCTGTGTCCCCTATCCTGCAGCCCTATTTTGCGTCCTTACCCGCTCAGCAGCTCCCTCCCTCCCTCCTCTCCACCTTTCTTCCCTCCATCTCTCCGCAACAAATCACAATCTGTTTACAACCCCTCGGGCGCACTCCACAACTCTTCTGGCTCCAATTGCGGATCTATTTATACCAGACAATGCAGAGGGCTGGCGTCTCTGATTTGAGACTCGGATAGCACAGCGTATATCCCACGGTCTGACTCGCTGAGCTCCACACTCATTAGGCTTAATAGATGTCATACTGAGAGCCGAGCGGAGCTGTTTAGAGAAGCAAAATGTGACTGAGGTCGCTCTCTTTTTTATTTTCTGGCGCCGTGCAAAGAGACAAAGAACAGGTTTCACAGTGAGTTTAGCAGCAGGGTGCGACGAGAGGCAACAAGTAGCACATCTGTTGATGATGGAAAATAGCTGCGGTCGCTTTATCGGCCTCTGAGAGCGGGCTGCGTGAACGTCTCTTTTCGTTTTTCTCTCAGTGAGAGCTATCAGAGCAAGACTGGCTCTGAAACGGCCCGGCGACCTCCAAAAAAAGAACAAAGTGAAAAAACACAAACAGACCTCGGGCAAAGTAGGGAAAGGGAACAGGTAAGGCGTGGCGTTGGGGAACGTGTCGAGGTGCAGCAAGTCCTGCTCTTCTGAATGCAAGCCCCGACTTGTCGCCGTCTCAATGACATCACAGAGCGGTCTGCGGCACCGCGGGCTAACAGGAAGGAGACGGCAGAGACACAACATGTGAGATCTAGAGCGGGGCGACGTGTGAAGCCGAGGTGCGGTACGTGCAGAAGTCCTTTGCGACCAGGCTTTAAATTAAGCGTGTCAGACCTCGCTATCTGGGATGACGCACAAATAGAGGATGGTGAGGGCTTCAACGCAAAGATGCGTTCAGTAGAGTAGGTGTGCACTATCAGAGAGAGGTGAGCGCTCTTTGAACTACATCTACTTCTGCAGGGGGAGGAGGGGGAGGAGGGGGAGGGGTTGTCAAATTTGTCAGTTGTCCTTGTTTAGGGCATCAGCTGATGACTCTTTATATCATCAGCTGATTTGTTCGTATTTCAGATCAAGAGAACATTTGTTCTCATACTTCTAATGCTACATTCAATTTAAAGTGACAGCAAAGCAGTCAAACAGGAAGTCGGCCATTTGCATTACTTTCTTTCTTTATTTATAAAAAAAATTTGAATATTATTTTTAGCAACTCCTCTTCAATCTGCAGACATGGAAACCCAGAGGTTGAGAGCAGCAGAACCATTAAACACAAATCAGTAGCAAAAAAAAAAAAAAGGTCGTGAAAGGAGGAGCTGGGGTCCAACACAAGGGGCGAGGTGGGTTGCAAAGCAGCTTGTAGATCCCAGCAGCTACGGGCAGCGTGAAGATACTTAAAAAGTCAACCTCACATGAAATTGACCAAACAGAGCACAGCACACCACCAGCTGGTCTGACGTGACTGTGGATGAGCTCGACTTTGAGGCCTGCCCAAGCTAACGCCGTGCAGCGATGTCATTTTTTGATCGAATGATCTGCCGACTATTTTATTCTTCAATTTATTCCTTGGACTAGAGAATGTCTGAAAGCAGTGCCACTTTTTTTCTCAATTCCACTTTTCAAACGTGCCTGATATGTCTAACTAGCACTTCAAAACCTCCAAGCAGTCGGTTTAGCATTACATAAGATATGTCAGCATCCTAACAAACAAGAAGCTGGCACCAGAGTCTGCGGCTAAATTACGACATCTCTGCTTTGAGCTTCTGCAGATTTGCAGGAAACGTAATTTATTCCGATAAAAAACAAACAAACACAACGCTGGTGAAAAAAATGGACCTGCGCAGCTGCGTGCAGGTGCACCGACCAGAGCTTTGCACTGTGTGCTAAGATGCAACCACCAGCATCTGGTTACATTAGGATCACATGACAAAAGCAGCTTTAATGATGCAGCGATGTAGATGCTAAGATTTCCCGCAGCTCTCGCTTCTCAGGAGAAAGAACCGAACGGTCCGGGGTCACACCAAAGCGGAGGGCCCCGAGCCGCTCTGTATCCAAGACAACAGATTTGGAGAATATCTGATGAAGTCACTCCGGCAGATTTCAATATTTTATCAGTGCAGCCGGAAGGCGCGCAGAAAACAACCCCAGCAGAGAGAGCGCGTGAAGCCCGTGAAAGACCAAGACGCTTAGGGTCGAACCAAAGATGAAACTTTGCTGTTTGCTCCCCTGAAGCAACAGGCTGTTCGAGCTTACAGCACTTCTTCATCGCTGCTCTGGGAGAGCCGTGGAAAGAGCAGCAGGGGAGGAAATTTATGAATCAGCCTTTTGCCATTTTTGTTTTCTTTTGTAACTATTTTTCAACCACGACAATCCAAATTGTTCTGCGCTAGAAGCATTAGAAGCGCCCTCATTACTGAATTAGATAATGCATTATGCATATATTACCTCAGACTCATTTCTCCTTCAGATTACCTCATCTCTCCATCTGTGCCCCTTTCACTTCTGTACTCTGGCCTCCCTCTGCGCTGCTCCATCTCTCCTCTGTCCTCTCGCTGCTATGAACTCTCCACGCTTGTATGCTGCTAATAAAAACTTGGCGATTTGAGCATACTCGGGGTGGCGGGGTTCACAGGAAGTGGTGTGATTTGTTTGGGGGAGATGAAACTGTGTGGAATAGTTTGTTTTGGTGTAGTTTCACGTGAGCTCGCAAACACACTGCTGGATTGTCATTCAGCAAAAAAAAAACAAGAAAAAGGAAAAACAAACGGCACGCTGACACACCAGCGTAAATAAAAACGCCGTCAACCTTCAGTCGGACAAAGTGCAGAGACATCTCTGACGTGATGGCACTTCACAAACGGCACGACAATTTATGACATCCCAGGAGAAACAAACACGCATGCAAAGTCACACAGGATGTGGTTAATAGTGAAATCACGTCTGTTCACACACACACACTCTGGTTTATAGAAGCTCACACACACATACACGTGCACCCAAACAAACATCCAGAGTGTCCAACCTGTTGGGATGTGGTTGAGCGCCGATGTCTTCAGGACCTCGAGCGGCTGCTCCTTTCCCAGGATTCCCTCTGTGGGAGAGAGAGAACACTCCGCTTCAAATATGGTCCGCAACATTGAGACAAGCTTCCAGCGACAAACCTAATCGGGCAGTTTTTTAAAAGAAAAAAAAGAAACAGAGCCACAGTGCAAACAAGCGGGCTTCAGGTCATCTGCGCTGCGGCCAGCGCGTGCAGCGGCAACGGTACCGACACCTGAGCGCGTTCCATTGGCCGGAGAGAGAAAGCGAGTGGTGAATGCGCGGAGGGTCTTCGCGACCGCGGGGGTGCTCGGAAAAGCTCTGAGGGGACGCCGAGGGGCGCGCGAGTTCGGCGTGCGAGAGGAGAGGAGTTGGGGCTCGACTGATGCTGCCTGTGCTCAGCATAGCAAATGTGGCTGGCAGCAAGCAGCGGCGGCAGAGAGGGATGAGGGGGATGGTGGTGGCGGGGAGGTGGGGGGAGCGATGGAGAGGAGGAGAGGGAGGGAGGGAGGGAGAGAGGTAAAAATAGCTCACCCTTTTGTGTGTAACGGCACATGCAGGAGCACACACAGGCACACACACACAACGCACATGCATACAGACACAAAGACACTCCTCTAATGTGCATGCGTGTATGTGTGTGTCTGTGTGTGTGTCTGTGTGTGTGTAGGCTGTAATTATAGTGGCAACATGAAAAGGCTTTTGTAGCTGCCGAGCCCTGGGAAGACATGGCTATAAAAAGCAGAGCCACGGAGAAGGGTAGTGGTGGAGGAGGAGGATGCATCAGGGGATGGAGGGGGTAAGAGGGGAGAGAGGTAGAGGGAAGCAGGGATGATGAGGCGATGGAAAGATGGAGGAAAAAGCAACGAAACGGCGAAACGAGAAAAAAAAAAAACACTGACATTGAAATAGTGCATGCATTGCAACCGCACACAAACCTGCGACTACTGCTGCTGCATCCATCCTCTATATGTGTGTGTATTCATAGTAAACACGAGCACCTGAGCCATCTGTGTATAAATACATTTACATCTAAAAATCCTGAGCACAAGGCTCAAAAACATCTGAGGGGCACAAATATGCAATTATTCCTTTTGGACGCGAGATGAAAATCCATGTAAAATCCCTCCGGAGGCATCAAAAAGAAAAAAAAGGAGAGGGAAACGGGCGAGCGTCTCGCTGTGCGTGATCTATTTCTGGAATTCTCTCTGGACCAGACGGGCACATACACACAGACGCACGCTCTTAATTAGCCTTGAAGCTGCAGGGATGCGTTTTGCGCTGATTATGTACGTGCATTCGTCTCGCGCCACCTTGCGCGAATTGATGCACCAGTACCCCCGAACCCTCCACCTTCAACCACCCTGTCCCCCCAACAAGTGAGGGCTTGGGCGTGGGCTTGAGTGTCACATTTGGCCCTGTTGAAACACATCTACACACACAGGTGACATTCAAATTCAAACTCCTGCAGACTTTATGTAAAGAGCGAGGAAATATTACAAGGTGGTCAAAGCCTCTCCAAAAACAAACCCGTCCGCATCGGTGAGAGCCGATATCCCCTGACGTTCCTATTCAAATGAAACGCACGCTGCTGCATTTTGCAATGGAAATGAGGTGCATCTGCCTGTGCATGACACCTGTGGCTTGGAGTAATTCTACGCCCTGCTTTTGCACAAATTGCTGGTGGGAGCTTTACATCTCCGACTTTTAAGTGTGGGGAATTGGTGGAGGGGTGCGCGTGTCGTTGTCTGTGGTTAGTTAGACAAAGCGTATAAGCTTTCAGCCCCAAACCGCAGGGTTGATACCCGACACTCACGTGGGGAGGAGGGAGCATAGGTGTGTGCTGGAGCACTGAAGAGGGAGAGTGGGACACACAGCAGTCGGAGCAACGTAATGAAGCGATAACCCGCCAAAGTAGTGCCCTATACCTTGGCGACAGGATCCATCAATCTTAAATGTAGCCTAGTTACACAGCAGAGCCCCCCCCCCAACACCTCAATGTAGCTCCTTCATATCTCCCTTTCTCCATTCCTCTCCATCCTTCAGTTCCACTGGGTAAGAATCGGGAGACAGGGAGCCATAAATAGCTTCTTCTACCCTCAGGCAGAGAGTTAGTCGACTCAACTTAGCGTAGCTGCATCAAAAATATGTTGTCATAGGGAATATAAATGGGTGGGGAGGGGGGGGGGGGTGCAGGACTAACAAGCTTAGCAAAATGGTGAAGGGGCTCCGTCCGCCGCATCTCCCAGGAGAGACAAGAGGCAAACTTGACCCGGTCCTGGCAACGAGAGCATACTGTATGTTGACAGAGGCCTTTGTTATGCGGGAGAAAAGAGAATGAGACGTTTGTCTGCGCCGCTGTGGCATTTACAAAGCGAGACAGTGACTGAGAAAGAGAGGAAGGATGCTCCGGCCCTCATTACATGCAGCGCACTTCCGTTCTGGCTGCTCTGTCCAGGGTGACTCCAGCGAGCAAGGTGAACCCGACAGGAACAATACGATTAATCAAACACGCCTCTCCTTGAAGAGGCTTTTTCCTCTGGGTCGCAGATTCGCTTCCCAAGGGCACCGGCTGACGTCAGGGACCCCGATAAAAAGAGAATGAGTGACCCCTGCGTGAGCCCCGGCCAAGTTTGCGTCCTGCGGACGGTCAGAAAACAACCATCTGACCTTTCGTTTCAAGCTGGAAGACTCGGGAAAAACAAGGTGGTCACACATCTTACATTTAATAGAAAAATCAGAAATGAGTTGGAAATTGGTCATTACGCTGCAGACGCGTGTCCAAAACGCTGTTTTGCTGTGTAACCATAAGGGCTTACATGTGACTTACTTACGTGTGAGATAATATGTTCAAAAAAGCCGCACATTTAAGATAACGCAGCTGATTTAGAGAAAACCACCAACACCACACGGTGAAGAACAACTGGTTTGCTTGCATCATAGCAAATAGCCCAGGCCAATTTGACTTCCACAGCAGTCAAAATCTTGAATACTTGAAGTCATGTTCAGTACGTGCAGGCCTGAATTCACTGTGCACCAAAAGCAAACAATGCCACAACATTCAATAGAGGGTTGTGACAACGGGCCTGTTGCCACTGCACACAACTGTACAAGAGCGGTCCCATAAATTGGCCCTTTCACACTCCGTTTCGACTGTGGCGCATAATAATGATATTTGCCACTTCCTTCGACTATGATCTCAAATATGAGAGTGCCAAATGTGCATTCATAACACAACCTGGTTGGAACCAAGACAGCTGCCGGATTGCTGCTTGCTGTACTTTTACGATGTTTGAATCTGCAGCGTTTACCAAGCAGTAAAAGCATTCAGGGGATCAGTAATGCACGTGCACCTTTCACATCTGTGAAGGCACCATTAATGCTGAATGATATAAATATAAGTTTTGGGGTATTTTAAAACAGAAAGGCCTCATCACTTCAGCAACATGTTTTACAACAGCATGGCTCGATTCACCCCAACATACATACTAAATCTACTGTGCAGTGAGGCAAAGCGACACAAACAGAGCTGCAATCGACTTAAAAATCAACTTCAGCGAAAAATCCAGCCAACGCTGCTTTATGAAAATATGGAAGACAATTAGAGCATCTTAAAAAATGGGGTGTATATTCCCCCAAAATAAAAAGACATTTTAAATAGAAGTAAAACTTCGTATTTTTCTGTTTTTGAATTCTTAGTTTTTTCTCAGAAATTCAGAATTCTGACATTTTCAGAAAAAAGTCATAAGTCAGACTTTTTTTTCTGAATTCTGACTTTTTCTGAGAATAACCTTTTCTCCGACATTATTCTCAGAATTCTGACTTTCTGGGGAAAAAAACCTCCCAAAGAATTCTGAGGTAAGAATTTTGACTTTTCTCTCAGAGTTGTGAGAAACAAAACACACAAAAAAATCTCAAGCACAGGCTTTTGTTCAGTGGCCCTAATCCTCTTCCGTACAAATCCCTATCAACTGGGATTCTCCTGATGCCAGTGATAAGCTTTTTGATATCATTTGAGAGCAGCTGTATGGTTGTATGGAGCTGCATGGTTCAACTTTACATTTATGGAGCCAAAAAGCCTGAAACAAAACAAAACGAGAAAGCTTGCAGAAAAGTGAGAGCTTCCCAATAAGTTATGAACATATGTTAAAACTCTGTAACTTGATTCCAGCGTTCGTCGAGCACGTCGTCGTCCTGCTGGCTGTTGAAGGCAAAAAGAGTTTCCAAAGTTTGCGCTGTTATTCGTTTATTTGGTGACAACAAAAGCAGACATTAGCCCGAATTAACCCACAAAACCTGAAAAGTGCAAATTATTTCAACTGACAGCGATCTTGCGTCCATCTTTAATATTCTCTACTTAATGGGCAGCCATGATGGTTGCTAGGAGATTTGTGATGCAACCGTAAAGCTTTGCTCGCTGGGCCTTACAACAGCAAACACCCACAGCATCAGAGCTCGCAGTTGCTCCGCACCTACCGTGCACGCACATCTCGACTCTTTAAGCGCTCGTGTGCTTCGAGTTCCGACAAAGATGATGCGTTGATCCTCTTGCGTAACCGTAGTATTTCCTTGATGCCCTGGCCAGACATTTGTGCTTCGTGTCAAGCACTGTGGAGCACCATGTCAAAAGGCACAAGGATTGGGCTCCCAGGCAGCAGTGTAAACCGTAATTGCCGCTGACAGCATGCTGGCAGAACACAGTGTATCCCGTTTCTCAGCTGGGACTAGACAAAAGACGCGGGGACAAAAGATGCGTCCCTTCATTAGCTCATGTTCGCTCTGCGCTGTCTTTGTCCTGCCACCAATTAAAACCGCAGCTTTTCTCATATGCTGAGACATCATCCTGCATAAATAGCATGTTTTAGGTGTTATTATTATTTTGGAGGGAGGACAAGCATGGCTGCAGCAGCAGGATGCTGGTGAGGACACGGTGAACCTTTTGCATCCAGGCGAGTCAGACGCTGCACAAGAAACCCCCTGGGTTTGTCCTGGGATGGGACTCTCATGTTCAGCCAAGTTGGTGGCGCATGGGAGGACAGCGCTGACAAACCGTCTGGCTGGCAGCAGCCTCATCTGTGTTCACCGGGTTCAGCGAGAGAGAGAGAGGGTGCGGCATTTGTGGGAACACGCCGCTGAAGTGCATTTTGCAATCTGCCACAATTTTGTAATTGGGTTTTGGAGGGGCAGAAAACAACATGTCAGCACAAGTGGACGGCCAGGCAAACGTGACAATGAGGCTCGAAATTACCCTCGATGAGGCTCATGCACCTAGCACAATGACCACCCGCACAAAAGAGCCAGCGGTCGTGTCACGCATGCACTCGCCCCGTGCTCCATTTTTAGCCGCACGGCAACAAAGCGCTCAATCACGGCGAGGAGAATCTACACGGGAGACCAAAAATAATGATCGTTTGTTCGCCGTGCTTGCACGTGCACATCTCTTCTGTGTGTGTGCTTCTAAAAATAGACTCGGGGATAAGCCGGGCCCTCTTCATTGCAGTGAAAGCTTTTAACCCTTTCACCTCTGGATTTGAGCAGAGACTGCGTGCATTTGGAGGAAGAGGCTGGACAGAGGTCAGTGAAAGCAGAAGGGGGAAATAGAGTTAGAGGAAAAAATGCATTTAATGCATGAAACACCTTTAAACTTTGGTCAGCTGCTGCAAGTGGCTTTCACTTTACTTGAAACTCCTGATATGAGCTTCCTCTATTTCAGTGCATCTCAGCAGCCAACTACAGCTTTACTGTAGCAGCTCTGATGGACCAGTGAGGAAACACTGTCATACTTATGTGTGCTTCACTTTCCTCAGTTTCTCTTGTAATAGGATGAAGGAAAAAAAAGGTTTCTTTTTCACTTTTTCCATTTACTAGTTGGGACAAGCCACCGAACTTCCAGTCCCAACCCCATTCCTTAAATCTCTATGCTGCCGCTTCCCCAATAATAGTATCTGGTAGGTGTAATAAAAAGCAAATCTATAATATAGACGTATAGCCATCCAGAGATCTGTGTGCATGCCTGTACTGTGGTGGTTGTCAAGGCAAGGGTAAATGCTTCTCAGAGCAGCAACCTGTCAAAATAATAAAGGGAGGGGGAGGGGGGGGGCCTTAATTTTTAAGTAGAAACGAAAGGTAATAAATCACCTTTCTGGCCCTGCCATGTGCGATAAGGCAAACTACAAGACTGTCAGCAGCAGGGCGACAGTGCGGGAGCCTGAGTTTTTTATTAAAGCCTGCCTTAATAAACTTGCAAAATTAGTTTTTGGTCACGACAACAATTACCTAGAAAGTATGAGGCTACGTGTCTGGGGATGTATTTTTTTCAGCACTTTAGATAGGACTGAGAGGAGAAGCAGTGACAACACAAGTCGCAATGCTGAGGATGCAAGTGTGTGATGGACCCCTGGGAAGGTGATGTCAGTGAAAACTGCATGGATACACACTTGTACTGTACAGCAAGTTACAGTGGTTTGGGTCTCTTGAGTCAGATTTACCACAAGCAGCACGAGGGGGGAAAACCCTGCACCACGGGTAAATGCATGTGCGTGTCTGTCTATGCTTGACGTCAGCAGAGGTCCCACGGCATACCTGCGAAAATTCCCCACAGGCCTGATAGTAAAGGTGATAGTAAACACACGACGAGGTTCTGGAGCAGAACTCTTAAACTAAGACAAAGTGTAAACCTTGTGAAGACCATGTTTAGGTGGAAACTAGCGAGCTAGCTTCCTGCTAACTTCTAACTCTGTTTAATTTAATAAATCCTGTTTCATGGATGTTAAACTTAATTGTTACACCTGGTAAAGCAGCAACGCTGATCGTTTTATTGCAGATGAAAGAATTTAGACAGTTTTTAACTCTCGGTGATGCCGCAGTGTTCGTTTGACTTTGGGACCTGAAGCAGACGGAGTTTAGGACAGTGTTGCCCACTCCTCAGTAAGGAAAATCGCTATTGGCTGTCCTGCAAGTCGCTAAAAGTCGCTAAATGACGTCATCGCCTAATTTGCATAATTGGTAATGCTAATGTAATTGTAACCTACGCTGTGGGAGAGAGAAATAACATCGTGGAAGAGACAGTAAAAAACTTCCTAAATGCAGTTAGAATTTATTTAGAACTACAAATTAAATTTCTTTTAGTGATTATTGTTTTTGGCTTTTTTGGTTTGTTTTGTTTTTTGTTCCAACCCTGCTCCTTTACCCGGGCTTGGTGTGATGCATCGGCCACACAGGGGGAAATTAGTCCATTTTTTACTTTATTAGTTTGCTTTGCAGTTTTCTTCATTAATCATTTGGTTAAACCTAGCACTGGTATTATGAGGCGCGCACATAGCAACATTGTGTGTTTCTCTTTCTTTGAGTTACCTGGGTTTGGGCGGTGGCTGTTTCCTGTCTGGGCAAAAGGCGTGGCTGAGGACTCTGGGAACAAAATGCCTGCTCAGCAGGACCAACCATGGGCTTACCAGGAGCAGGGGTGTTTTAGGTTTAGTTAGGTTATTCTGTGCTTAGTTAATATTAGTGTGTTTTTATTTTCCCCCTATTGTGTGTAAATGGTTTGGCCAAATCATTATAAAAGCTACTCTCATGTGTCTTTGTAATTAGGTCAGTTTGTGAGTTGTGTCTCACTTTGTTTTGTTTAAGTGTCTGGAAATTACTTTTCGTAGAGTTCTATTTAGTTGACCTCTTTTATGGGCCTGCTAAGTATGGTTTTGAATGTTGTTAGTTTTGGACTTTGAGGGTTAAAATAAAGAAAAACCTTTTTGAAGACACTTTTTCGCCTGTGTCCTCTTTGCTTTGGCTGCTTGGTCCCTCACACTTTGATCGGCAAACGTGACCCAAAATAGGCACTCTGGTGGAGTTGCTTTGTGTGTGTGCTTATAAGTAGTTTTAAACCTTGTGATCCACAAAACAGCATACGAGTAAAAGAAGAACTGACTGCGTTACAGTCAGTGCGGAGCAGCGGCTTCGCTCATGCGCAATTCATTTGCAGTTTGGACGCACAGGCGTGAACATCTGCTGCCCTGATAGCAGCGGGGGGAGGACTATCCTCCGCCCGTGAGCGCTTTGGCACGGGTGCGGTGCCCACGGCAGCACCGCTGCTTGTGAGAGTAAGAGCGATACGCGCGTTCATGTCAAAAAGTCGTCATAAATAAGTCTCCAGTAACACCAGAAAAAGTCGCCAGATTTGTCGCTAGTCGCTTTTTAGAAAAAAGTCGTTAAGGGGTCTGAAAACTCGCTAAATATAGCGACAAAGTCGCAAAGTTGGCAACACTGGGTTAGGACCCAGATTACTCCGCGAGGCTCCTGACTACGGTAGCTGTAATGCTCCAACAATGCACCTAGCAGTGCGCATTCATAGCTTACCAAAGTCGTACTAAAACATTTGACATATTGCTGCACGCCGTGTGCTACGTGAAATCGGTTCGAGGTCAGTAAGCACAACCATAATTCATAGATAAGGCACACTGTCGATGTTTCAGAAACTTAAAGGATTTTAAGTGTGTCCTATAGTGTGTAAAAAAATGTTATACAGAAGAAAAGAAGATATTGCGAAATATATTGTCACCGCTCATGCTTCAAATTATACCGTGATATGGATTTTAGGCCATCTCGCACAGCCCTAGTTTCTAGCTACACAAGGCAATTTTATTTGAAGTCCCTGTGTGTGAATAACCATGTTTATCCATTATATTTGCCCTCATTAACCTGCTGCCTTTCACTTATTACAGCACAACAAGGATGACTCACTTCTATATGGATTCGATACCCACTGCACTGCACAGCAAACACCTTCAGCCACCCCACATAAACCCCCCCCCCCAAAAAAAAACCCCCCAAAGATAAAAGAGAGTGTGGCTCCTGGGAAGCAAAATGCAAAGCGCTCTTGAGCAATAGTTCTCAGCCACTTAACACTGGCCTATGAATCATTCAAGCATAGCCACCTAACCCACGGGATGAACCAGTTCTGTGAATCTATAAAAAAATTCCAAAGATGAACCAGTTTTTATACGTTTGGCATCCACAAGTCTGCTTGTGTCCCTGTGACATAACTTTTGGCATTGAACAGTGAGCGCAAGGGTCTGCACAGACCTGCCTAATTTTTTGTGCTCGCGCAGACTCATTGCAGAGAATTCACATTACAGCAACTACAGTGGATGCAAAAGTATTCGGCCCCTTGAACTTTCCCACATTTTGTCACATTACAGCCACAAACATGAATCAATTTATTGGAATTCCAGTGAAAGACCAACACAAAGTGGTGCACACGTGAGAAGTGGAACGAAAATCATACATGACTCCAAACATTTTTTACAAATAAATAACTGCAAAGTGGGGTGTGCGTAACTTTTGACTTGCCGTTCCCGATTTCGTCTGAGTACAATCCAGACGTAACACAGTTTGGCAGACATAAAATAGTATTTTGCAAACAAGGTGATTTCCAAAGAGTTGGCACCCAAAGAGTTGCCATATCTCAGCACAGTTTGCAGAGTGTCCTCAAACAATCTGAGGAAATTGGACAAATGGAAGACATACAACTACCTAGAGAAGTCATGTCGTTAAGAAATAGGAAAAAGTCTAGCAAACACCTGGTTCAGGACCTAAGAGATATATCTGAACCTTCAGCTGACCCATCTACTGTTCACTGAAGCTTCATCAGAAATGGCCTCAGTGGAAGGGTGGCTGTCAACAAGCCATTCTTTAGAGAGGAAAACACAGAAAAGAATGAAGTGTGTCAGATTACAGAAGAACTGGACTGACAACAAGTGGCAACAGGTCTGATGGAGTGATGAACCCAAATTTGGTCTCTGGTTCATGTCAATGTAAATATGTATCTCAAGTCATCACAATGGATGCTCTGGCAGGGTTTGGCGCCACATTTCAGTCAGTGTTGGGGATCCTGACAAAATTGATTTAATCATGAACACAGAAAAGTACCATCAATGATTCCACTCAGTAAAAGTAAACCTGGATAGAAATAGACACGGTGCAACACTATCAGCCATGGACTGGCCTCCCCAGAGCCTGGACATCAACATTATTGAAGTAGTGTGGGATCATCATGGCAGAGAACAGGTCAAAAGGCAAAAACATCCAAAGAAGGAGAAAATTATTGTAGAAAAGATGTCCTGGAGAACTATTCTTGAAGACGACCTAAAGAAATTACAAGAAAGCTAGCTTTGGGTTCAGGCAGTGCGGAAGAATAAAGGTGGCTAAAACGAATATTGACTTTCAAGCTCATTAGAACTGCAAACTCTGTTGCCTTATACACTGTATTTTCATCTGTGTTAGGAAATGTTTCAATAAATCATTGTACCTAAAGAGTTTTTGAGACTTTTGTCAAGAAAAAAAACTAACATTTTAGCTAACGTCCTTAAGCTTTGCTACAATACAAACTCAACACTGTAACCATGTTAAAAAGTCCCAGTATTTCACTTGTCAGAGACCCTTCATTTCTTAACAGGGCTTTTATTATGAAATGTTTTCATGCATCTAAAATAGCTGTCTTTTACCTGTTTGTGCTGACCACCTCCTCGGCCACATTCACAGGACTTCTGTTAAAATTTGGCTCTGTGTTTATACTTGTAGAGTTTGAAACACATTTAATGGAAACCAAACTAACCACCTATTTAACTCAACCTCGGCAATGCTCCACAAAACCTAATACATCAGCCACGGAACAATATTTAATCAGAATTGGTCAAAATTTTAAACTGTCACTATCTGAAATAATGAAATCAAAGAAATCTTTAATTCGTCATTTTTAAACATGAGAGCAAGTAGTATGCTGATGAGCTGTCCACAGAAAATATTACAACATCCTGTTTCCTGTGATTACTAATAATATAAATTTCTTGTCATCCAAAATCTTAGTAATTCAGTAAACACGGAAGCTCAGCAGAAACATGGCTGACATATAGAGAGCTGGGCCTGAGCACTTGCTTCCATCTCATCTCTTGGCTTCAGTAGAATTCACATGATTTGATGTGGTTATGCTACTCAGATATTAAAATGTTTTAAATTATACATGTATTAATCTTCTAAGTTCAAAAGTTCAAAGGAACAAGAGAGATGAAAGAAAATTGGATTATGAAGTTGTTTCTTCTTCCTAACCCTTGTTCCTTGTCTGGAAGGCAGAAGTCAGTACTGCATGTAAAAATGGCTTTATAAATCTAATATGAAGTCTGTAAGCTAAAACTAATGCAATGTAATACAGCCTAGCAATAAATCCTACTTTTGTGGAGGTTATAGTGTTCCCCTTTTTTCAAAAATGTTTTAGAGATGCTGAATCAACTTTATGATCATGACAAATGATGTCGTTTGTGGTGGTATGGAAATAAACTTTATTATGTAGAGAAACTATTGCATCTCTGTTGCCCAGTTGGCAAAACCTTACATCTTTCTCCATTTCTGATATAGTACTCCACCACTAAAAACAGTCTCTTGAAAACATGTGGCCATACAAGTCACCATATACTGTAGATCTTGATTTAAGATACTGGTTCATGGTTCCATATGTTGAAAATGTGTTTTTATTGGAGTCTGGTGCTTTTTATCCATCCATCCATCTTCTACCGCTTAGCTGTCCTGGAAAGCCGTCTCAGAAGAGAAGCTCAGACCTTCCTCTCCACAGGCAGCTGAGAGCTATAATCTCTCCAGAGTGTCCTGGATCTGCCTTAGGGCGTCTTCCTGGATGGACATGTTTAAAATACCTCTCCTAGGATGCCTCCAGAAGGCATTCGACTCAAATACCTCAACCACCATTTTAATTTCTCTAGCACCCCTGAAACTAGAGAGCCACCCAGCTTTACAACCCATTAAGAATATTTTTCACAGTATTAACACTGGATAACTTATCATTACTGAGATAAAAGAAACCTTCGCCAAACAAAGCCTCACCATCAATATCTTGGTCTTTTGAAACTGCCTGTGACGAGGAAGGGGTGTGTCTGACTTCACTGGCTAATGCTCATTAGTAAAAGATAAGACCCAACCATCGCTACCTGTTATGATGGGCTGCTATTAGCTATTTATAAATATTTCGGTATCAAATAATTTTCATTTACTGGCCGATGTATGACAATTAAAAAACAAAGGGGAGACAGCACAAACATGCTTCATTCACTTTAGGAGTGTTGATGTCGCATAGTTTGGCCACCAGGGGGCACACTGCAACCTCTGTGTTGGTAACAAATACGTTTGGAAAAAACAAACAATCAGCAGCCGATATATCTGATAGTTAAAATTCCTGCACCCATCATGAGTTACAATTAACAAACCTCCTTTCTGACGCTGCAAATGACCAAAATTTATAAATGAACGTCGTCTTTATTCCAACATAACTTCAAGCTAGCGGCTAAAGTCATAGAGTCATCGGGAAAGTGTTTGTGGGGATTACAGAAGCAAGAGAGCCGAGGGCTGTTTTCCCATAGAGCTCTACACAACCAGAGGAATCACCCCCTGCTGGCTATTA
>NW_024582755.1:208487-260279 GCF_018398535.1 Haplochromis burtoni
CAGCGCTATTGCTGTGACATCCCTGACGCTTACAGAAAGATGCTTTACGACAATCAAAATCTGCAAAAAGATCCAATGATGGAACCACATCTATTGACCTGAAGCCTTTCTATCAAAAACATGATGTGATAACGATGTCAGGAGGAGGAACAGGTTTACCCCAAGATGATGAAGATTTGGTGCACAGTTGCATTAATTCTAGAGTTTATCACAAGTGGAACCAGAAACCCAGAGAGTCGGTGTTCTAGCATTATCTACAGTAACTTGCAGACCACTTCCTGGAAGGTTCATAATTAACAGCAGTAGCTCCATTAAAGCTACAGACACTTTTACAGAGTGGAGCAGAGCTCAAACCAGGAGTCCATCTAACCACCCATCCATTTTCTTAAGTGCTCGTCCAATTCAGGGAGCCTATCCCAGTTATTATAGGGCCAAAGGTCAGGTACACTCTGGACAAGTCGCCGGTCTATTGCACAGCCAAACCTGATGTTTATAAGCATCGTATAAACAGTGATCGGTGAAAACACGAAAAAAAAATATTCTGGGGGAACACAAGAGCGTTTAACTTAGAAACTGTTTTAAAAGTGTACTTTTAACCTAGTAAGAAATATTTGTATGTACCAAAAAGCAAAGGACAGGAATGACTGCACCAAATTACTGCTATTCCCTGACCATAAATCCTTTTTTAATGCAACCGCAGCACGACTAGCTTGTCTAAGACATAAATCAGCGGATGTGTGAGACCTCGAGAGAATTATCTAATCTTGGGTACCAGCCCATGCAATGCAATGTCCTGACCCTCCTCATTAGTGTTTATTTTAAAATTATGTTATTTTCCTCGCCGATTTGTGGCGTTTCCAAGCTGCGTAAACCTAACGGGCGCTTGTAACCTAGATACCGCTGAGCCTTCGAGGAAAAGAGCACTGTGTCAAGTTCACCGGTTCAGAGCCATAAAAGGCGCTCACGCCCACACAGACCCTGCAAAATAAAGCAGTAAAAAATCTAATCTGAACACACTTTATGTCCCACTGTCAACGTGCTTTTGATAGCGTTCGCAGAACGTGTTAATTATTAATTTCCCCCCCCCCATGCAACAATGTAAAGTTCAAACCTCTCATTCACAAAATAACACCTGCCACTTACTAAGTAACCATTCAGTGGCCTGAGTGCATGCTTGTGTGAGAGTGTGTGACAGTGTGTGTGTGATTCATTTGCAGGCCAAGCGGTAAACAATACAGGCTTTCCTGGAAAGCCGGCGCGATTCTGACTAAGATGAAAACAAATCATTGCCAACGAGCGGCATCACCTTCCCTCTTCAGCGGCACTGCAACACCTGAGGAGGCCAGCTGCTCTTTTTTTAACATCCTCCTTTTCCACTCACAGCGCATCCAGCCCGCATCAGTTCCACAATAAAGCGTCTCTCTCGCTCTCTGCACGCTCCCAACCAACCGGCTTCCACCTCTAAAAGCAGAAATCAAAGCCTGTTGGTAACATCAAGCGGATTTAAAGTCTGGTTTTAATATTTCAAATACTTTTAATAAAGGATGGATTTTTCCACTCCGAGGTAGTCCTTCTATGTTTATATGCAAATGGTTCATGGATCGCAGGAAAATGCATGTGTCTTCTTCTTTGTTTGTTTCTCACCTTTATTGGACAGTAACAGTGGAGAGAGACAGGAACCACCCAAACCTTTTCATCCATTTCTGTGTTACTTAATAATTAATACGTTTTGTCCTTTCTTTTTCGGACTTGTGTAGTTTATTGGGCCCCGCTTCCTTTTATTTTTATAGGCGGAAGCCCAGAAACTGATAAGGGTGCTCGCCGAGCGACCACAACCATGAAGGCTCCCTCAGTCATCACGGAGAAGAGCTCAACACCTGCCGAGGACCTGAGCTGATGTTTCTGAATCTGCGTGGGCGCTGCAGGACTCTATACTCTGAGCTCTTATCAATCCCGTGCGTGACATTTAGAGAGACAACCGCCCTGTTTGACACCACACACCGAGCACGTTAGCTCACCGCTAAGCACGAGTGTAAAACAAATGTCGCAGGCTAATGTGTTAAAGCTCCTGGCACACACAGCAATCACTCCTGTGCAAACACTCCAGCCTGTTTGCTGACCCCCTTTTTTTGTTGTTGTTGTTGTTCTTGGAAATCAAACCTGAGAATCCGTTTTATATTTCATTTTTCTAGGAAGAGATTTGTGATAAATGATATTTAATCTAACCTAATCCTGCCAATCTAGCTGCTTTAAGAAAACGAGTAAGTCCTGGAAGGGGAAAAATAAATAATAGTGCTTGCTAGTAAGCTCATTTACAGATTAGAAAAAATGGCAAACACACACACACACACACACACACACACACACACTCAGAGCTTGATTGGAAATAAGTGCAGAGCAGAAGAAAGTTGGCAGCTTTGGATCACACTGCACAACAAAGCCGTGGATCTGAAAGTCTCATTGTTCACCTCGAGAACACAGGCGCTGTTGTTTTAATTGTGACTCTAAATGAAAGTAATTGGCCTTAACGGTGATAGCGGCAGACAGTCTTAAAGACGCCTCTCCTGCATCTGCAGTTATTAGCAGAGAGATCTCCGGAGAGATTCCTCGCTCTGTAAATACTGCTGTCACACACATTTTCATGAGGGAAAAAAAGAAACACAAGGCTGACAAGTGCCGCAAGGTCAGCGTCGCATTCCTTTAAAATGTCTCCTGGCTTGCCTCTCTCCATCTCTCTCCGTCTCCCTCTTTGCGCCGGCATCCAACAAGTGCGTCTCGAAGCTGTCATTCAAACGAGACAAGCAACACCTCAAATTTGACGCCCACACTTGGCAGCGCTCTCGAGGGCCGGGATCGCCTCCTCTTGAAGGCTTTCCCGCCAGCAAACAAGACAGCGGGAAACAGCCGCTCAACAGGTATGAGTCGTAATCTCCGGGCCTCGCACAAAGAATCGCAGCTATTTCTGTGTCGGCGAGAGGTGAGCTAACAGGGGGCATCCCTCTGCACGCTTCCAGCGGAGGGGGGGTGAAGCACGCTGAGGATGCGAGAGGGAGCGGAGGGAAATTAAAAAGGGTTCATTTCATATTGTGACAGGAGCTGGTTAGTTTATCTTCTTCTATCAGCCCAGAACAGAGTGAAGCTTCCTGCCCTGGCTCCTGCTCACAGCTGGGCATCGATTCAATATCACTGTTTGCTTCGTTCTAACAGTCGCACTGCCATCAAATGATGAGTGGTGTGTTATTTCAGAGGTTTTTGGAGGAAAAACAATAAATAAATAAATAAAGAGCAGCTATTGATCGTAAAAACCCCGTGAGCCTGCGTTACTTTTTCAGTTCCTTTACCGAAGCTGATTTTTCTCGTGGAGTTCAGCTACTCTCTGCTAAGCAGACGCGGTCTAATGAAAGATATTTTGGGAAGTGAATCTACGCTCAAGAGCAAAAGGTGAGGATCGGTGTCTTGCAAGTCTCCAAAGTGCAATGTTAAATCAGCCCTTTAAGGCATCTGTAAACGTAACGATATGAGCCGCTGCGTTTAACTTTATTAACGTCCATTCACAGCCTTAACTTAAAGCTACCATAACTCGATTTGAAATGCTTACTTACCACTTTTAAAGCGTTGAAAGACCTTTCCCCGAATTATATCAACCACTCATTAACCCCTCAGGCGCCTGCGCGCTCACTTATGTTGTGCAAAAGCCTTGAGCCACCTCTGGTTTCTTTGTGTTTCGCTAGCAAAATGAGAAATAGGTGCAGTGACTTGTTGAAACACGCAAATATGCATGAAAATGCAGTTTCTAAGAGAAAAAGAGAGTTGGCTCTACGCTCAGGAGGAGTAAGGAGCTCTCAGCTTTCTTGCCTATATTTTGTCTATATTTGTGTTTTTCATGGATTCAACCAAAAATGGTGTGTTTTTGTTACAGGCTGCTAGTAACTGAACATGTTCAGGTGTGAGTCACTCTCACTGCTCAGTCATCCTCAAACAGAAACTGAAACTTATTTAAAAAACAAATAAAAACATACTTCTTTTAAAGGCTCACAGGCCTACGTGCAATTAATGTAGTTACTGAATATTATTTGACACTTGTTATCTTCCGTTTGACACTTCCACTGTCATCATTTAACGTGTCACCTTGCATAAATTAGCAGTTATTAATGTCAAAATCGTTGCTCGGGATTAGCAGTTTATTAGCTTTGTCAGCTCAGCGGATGACAATGAGTTAATGTCTGTGTGTGTGTGTGTGTGTGTGTGTGTGTGTGTGTGTGTGTGTGTGTGTGTGTGTGTGCGCGTGCAAATATTGCACAACTCTAATCCAAGTTTATAAAGGAAACACTTAGGGAAAAGGAAAGTGTGTGACCTCTCTGGCTGATCTATAGTCATCTTAAACAGCGTGCACATGTAAGGCCAAATATCCACTCTACCCTCTGTGATGTGCATCACATGTGGCGATGCTGCAGGACTGAGGACGCCGGCTGAGACTACGGCTCGCTCCGATCCCTCGGGGCCCAGCGGTTGCCCCAGCTGTGGTATTTATACTGCACACACTCCCAGGTGTATAAAGTAAACACAGCCGACGCTGTCAGGTACCGCGTCGGCCAGTGGCAGGAAGCTAACCTTTTTCATCCACCAGCTGGTCGCTAAATAATGTATCAGCTCGCGGAAGTGCAAGTGAAGGCTTCCAAAGCAGCGATCAGTCATCAACAAGGAAAAAGGGAGGCTCTTTTTACTAAGCTGATGCCGTGGACGTTTTTCTCTCGCCCCTCCGGAGCTCATTCATATTGAATCGAGACCATTAACAGTTATAAGACCAGATTAAAATGCTTTATTGCATTTGAAGCGAGCCACGATCCGCCTCTGTTCACAATCAAAGCGTTCGCATTCGCCAATACGGCAGATGTAGCAGCAGACAGATTTCCCTTAATGTGACGGCGCCGAAGGGGATACATTTTCATTAATCTGCACATGACAGGTAGTTTTTTAGGTCTCTAAAAATGGCTTTAAACAGCATCCTAGACACACCTACAATTCAGCCAGGCCCACTATAATAAAAAGGATTGCTGTTTCCACCTGCAGGGTTTCTATTTGGTGGTGTGGAGGCGAGGCAGGCATCAGTCACATCAGATATGACAATAAGTGGAAGGTACAAGAGGAGCTGGGTTGGGGGTGGGTTGCAAAGCGGCTTACAGGTGCAGTCTCTGTACTTCTGTATTTCTGAAACAACATTCACAGACTTTCTCTTTTTTTTCTTCATGTATTAAAAGTATTTAAAGCTTTTCTCTGATTTAATTCCTGTTCTGCTGCAAATACGTCGTGACTACAAGGCAGACTGATACATTAAACTCCTGGATAGTGAAGCAGCATCTGCATGCAGCTGTAGACTGTGGTATTTGTTTGTTTAACACAAGGGCAATACCAGCCGGACGCATGTGCCTGGCTTTTTACTCCTGTGAGAGTTAGAAGACTGAGCAGGCCCTTTCCACCCGGTGCATAACAGGTAAAAAGTGGTAGACAAACATCTTACCTTGGTGGCTGTGTGAAGTCATTGCTGCCAGGTCGGTCAGGCAGACGTCCACGCAGTACGGCGAGTGTGCACCCAGCTCGTCGCGTGAGCGTGTGTTCACTGAAGGACAGATGTCTGTGTGTGTTTGAGTTGAAGTACGGATGTGGTTTACAGGATGGTAATCAGGAGCCTGTTAGCCTGCCAGAGCTGGGAGGAGGAGGACAGTGTGGGTTTGAATGCGTGTTCAGGCTGATCCAACACTCGGGACGGTCAAACGGGAAACAGGAAGCAGACGTCCGGCAGCAGCCAATCTCCATTAGCTTATTGATCCGGCAACTCCAATCAGAGTGGCAACTCTCTGTTTAGCACCAACCTGTGGGAGGATGAAAAGGACAATGTTTTATTTAAACGCTTCACATAAGAGAGCGCAAAGGAGAGACACCAGCTGGCCTGTCACAGGTCGGTGCTGTGTGTATGCTGCTCCATAAGAATAAATAGGAAACCTTTTTTGCAGGAGACACGACAGCAGAAAGATGCTGTTCACATGGTTTGCACTCCCAGGACCGTGCAGCACACGCAGCATAACAGCTGAGCACACGGAACTGCATTAGCAGAAAGTTAAGAAGCAATTTCCCCATGATATCGTTTCCAAACAGCGCCGATGTACTGTAGCTACATGGACACGGTATTTTTATACAGCATATGAACCGAGGATGTCAAAGTGGGCGGGACCAGTGAAGCTCTCCTTTCTGTCACTTTAAAGTTTAACTAAACATTTAACCCCTCAGACATTTCATTCAAAGAAAACGAGCCGATTTCAACGGCACGTTTCATGTTTTTTTTACATCATAAAGTAATTCTGCTTTAAAAAATGAAAGAAATCTGCCAGCACTGCTCTTCACGGCCAAATTGTAAGAAATTAATGTGTAAAATGACAGAAAAGGTTCTGTTAGCTCAACGCCAAGACTTTCAAGAAATAAGACAAAAGGTTTTTGCTAATACACAGAAAATATCCTGGGTTTTCTTTTTCATTTGTGTTTTTTTTACTGTGAATCGTTTTAAAAAAATCATAAATTTCTAAATTAGCAAAAAACCCAAAAACATTTCTGTCATTTCACTGTTCATCTATTACTTCTTTACTTTAACAGAGCATGAATGTGTCATGAAACGCTGTGTGGCAGGCAGGAGACGAGGACTCAAAGTGCAGGACTCACAGACTCAGGGGGTGAACTCAAAATCACAGCTTTATTTGCTGGTCACAGAAAAACGAGCAAACTAAGCTGAACTGGGGAAACAATGACCTAAAACTCACACAGACACAGGGCGATCCACACAGCAAGAGGGACGACACGACACTGACTCAGAGAAACACAGGGTTTAAATACACTGGGAAGTAACGAGGGGGATGAGACACAGAAGGAGGGCACAGCTGGGAGAAATCAGAACTGACGAGACAAGGGAGCAAAGTAGGATACACTCACATGAGACACAGACCTTCAAAGTAAAACAGGAATTAGCACAGACGCAAACTAGACTAGAGGAGACAGCAACTAAGAAACACAGAGGGCAGCTACTAAATACTCAGAGAACTAAACAGAATACAAGAACACCAAACTAAGACACAACACGAAAGAACAAGCTGGGACAACAAAGAGAACTAAGAACAGAATACACAAGAAACTCAAAACACTGGGTCACTGACCCAGGACCGTGACAGAATGATTGCAGCTCTTTATAAGCTGTAAAACTTATTAAAGTCTTTGGCGGGTCTATTGTGGGCCCCGGGCCTTATGTTTGACACCCCTGATATGAACAAAGCAGGAGCGGTCCTTAAAAATCCAGTATCGGCCAAGCTCTAGTACTCTATTCGATCCAGATATTACAGACAGTTATATAAGCCGTGATATTTACTGTATTGTTATCAGGTCTGTACACAAGATGACTGCAAGGACTGCTGCTAGTATCAAAAACAACACGTGCATCCTTTAAATGCCTCTCACTCGCAGTTATTTACAGCGCTGATCTTATAGTGATGCGCCAGCTGCTGACTGAGGACATATCACTTACATTACAGACAGATTTAGCTTGGTCATCTATAATTGTTGCTATAACTCTAGCAACATGCGTTTGTAAGTAGAAGTCATGAGTTAACTACAGCTAGTAAAGCATCTTTTAGGTCTTTTATTGCATAACAACAGATTGAGGCCCAAAAATAGCCAACGCAGGTTTGCACAATTAATCCTTTCTCATACTTGCAAATAAATCAGCTGGTTAATGAACTAATGGTTTCACTTTGTAAGCAGTCTTAATAAGAATAAACAACTTTCACAATACTGGAAAGTCTTCTGGCTGCAGGGATACAAAATCCATCTTAACGCGGATTTGCAAACATTTCCAACCTTAGCAAATCATCAAATCCTGCTCCTAGAAATGCACCGGTGAGTTTTCAGAGTAAAATACAGAGTTCCAAGAAGTCAACGCAACCCCGGGTTCAATGATACACTGCGAGGAGCTGTAAACCAATCAGGCAATAAATAGCTTTTCCTTGAGATAGCGTCTTTTTGACTGAGGCGCACTGGGGATTTCACAAAACTCCCCAGTAGGATGCACTGCGTTCACGGCAGAAATTGGTGGAAAGATCCCATTAAAAAGCAAAAGAGACAATGATTCTGTTATTTGCCTGGCAGGAGGCTCTTCTTTGTTTTTTGGGAGGTAACTGATTTGTCTTCTTGTTGCTTCTGGAAATATACGATTGTTCTTTTCTTTGTTTACGGAGAGTGGCCTGGATTCCTTGGGCCCGGAGCACCGGTGTCAGATGTAATAACAGCTCAGCCCTAAAGTATCAAGTCGACTTTACTACTAGTACAAAATTCAAGGGGCCAGACTGCCCGGGGGTGAGGTTGAAAGATTTGGCCGCGGAGACACGAGGGGGTATGGGGGCAGCGCCCTTGTGTGTGTGTGTGTGTTTGCAGAGGTCTCAACCGTCCTCTGAAGCAGGATGGGATGTGCATGCAAGTGTGTGTGTATGCATTAAAAGGAAAGGAGTGGGGGTAAGGGGGGACTCTCAAGACAAGAGGGCCAGACACTGCAGCCGCAGGACAAATTGGCCCCCCCAAACCAAAAAAAAGTCGGTCACTGCACAGCTCACGCACACTTGCGCTTTGTGATGGAAAAGCAAAGCAAGGATTGGTGGAGGGAGGGCACAGGCAGGCAGGGTAGGGTGGGGGGGGCTGTGTGTGTCATGCTGACACTCCAGGGGGGCTTCATGCAACACCAATCCCCCCGGGGCATCTCATCTGTCTCGGGAGGGGTACTCATATGTGTGTGTGTGCGTGTATCCCATAGGCCATTGTCCCTAAAAATGAGCTTGCTTGATGCAGGGTGACAGATCTGGGGAGACAAGCCCTGAAGCCCAAAGTGAGCAAAGAGTGAAAAAAAAACAGAGTGATGCTTCAAAATGACACCAGTATTAGCAAAAGAGAACGCATGTAAGATAAAAATAACCCTCAAAAGAAATTTAATATGCACATCACAGCTACAGATGACAGCCACAAGCGCACAAAAAGGTGGGTACACACAGTTCCTCCCCCTTTCAGCCCAAACCCAAACTCTCAAACACGACAAACGGCTTCATTCACCTTCCCAAACTAACGTTTCCCCATAAGAACTATTTCATGCGGAAGGCGACACTTTGAATCGGCCCCTAACGCGTTGCTTTGATGTCGCTTTAACGGCTCCGTACGCCCCCATTCACAAAAAAACAGAAAGATTGACGCATGCAGAGAATTACCACCGCCCATCCCGAACCATTCACACACACTCACACACAAACACACACTCACGCGGGCCCCTACCTTCATTTCAAGCAATTTTTCCCTTCCTCGCCATTAGCACGGGGAAAAGCGACAAAATGCGCACGAGCTCCGTGTTTTATCGCGTTAGTCTTTGGCTCTATAAATAGCTCAGCAACAATCGGCATAATAAACACCGCCTGCCCCCCCACACACACACATACACTCCTCCTGCCTCTCCCCCCTTCTCCCCTTGTTGCCAACACACTTCCCGCCCGCAAATAGTGCAATAAAACCGTGAAGGATATTTTGTAGCTAAATCGTTACAAGTCGCAAAAAGAAAAGAAAAGAAAAAAATAATAATTTCTACCAGGATTCAGATGTGACTCAGACTCCGAGGGGAGTCGTTTAAAACGTTCAATCGCAAGCGAGAGGGCGAAAGCGAAGATGAGCGGAGTGAAAACTTCAGCCGGACATGGTTTTTCATGAAGCCTGCCCGTGCATCGCATCCCTGCCTTGGATATCAACATCAAAGCGAGGCTACACATTCAGCCACAGCGGCCACAGGCACACCAAAACAGCTCACCTATACACGGGCCGGGAGGAGGCCAGTCGTCCCAGCATGTGTCCCAAAGCGGCTGGCCTTTCTTAAAAAAAAAAAAAAGAAAAAAATCTCTCCCATGTTAGCACTCCGAGGCTTTTTTCTCCTCTTTTCCTCAACGCAGGAGGAGGGGAAGAAAAAAATCATCTCCTGACAGATTCCGCCATACTGGATTTTTGTTACAGCCCCAGCGTCACATGGAGCGCCCCTGCATTCACCAGAGGCGGGGTCAGGCTGATGAAAATGTGATCATCTACGAGCAGACAGCGTGGTATGTGTGTGTGTCTGTGTGTGTCTCTGTATGTGTGTGTGGCAGGTTGGATAAATGCTTGTGATTATGGCCGAGGAAAATAACTTTTTCTGGGGCGTGTCCTGTATTGTAATATCCGTGCATGCGGTTCCCCGAGCGTCACATACGCGCATTACCATGTTTTTATAACTTTGTGCAGCTTTATGAGCCAGCTATAGATGTGCATGCACACACTTTCCACTTTTACTGCGTTTTTATGGAATCACGGGATCATTATCCCCTTCCTGTAGTGCACTATAATTAGACACTGTTGCAGTTTGTTGCATCCCCCCTCCCCTAAAATATTGCTTCTAAATGTTGGGATTTATTATCCTTTATTTTATTATTACTATCCTGAGGCACCTATGCTACCTTATGGCATTTATCGTGATGGTCTGCTCCACGTGATCACAGCTATATATAGCCTGCACATCTTCAGGCCAAACGTTTATGTGTTTATGTGGATGACGACATGTGCATAGACATATGTGCGTACGTATCTATGTTTAGTTATATATGGGCATGTGTGTGTGTTTAATTTTATGCACGGTGAGGAAGCATCATCATTTTGTGATGCTTGCATAATGGCAATAAAGAGTCTTGGATCTTTCATTTTTCTGGGTTGTGATCATTAATCTGTTCTTTCGTGTTCTGCTGATTGACTTCTATAAATGACTTATTCTAAAAACCTTATCTTAGTTTATAGAAGCTTTATCTGCCTTAGTGTCATTACTACACTCCAAGAAGGTTCTAGTAGTAGCAGTACTGCAGTGCTATTGCAGTAGGCCAATAGAGTTTTAAACTGGTATCTGAGCACTTATGTAAAAGCAATACTTGTTGCTGCAACAGAACAAGAAAGAGCTTGAAGAACACTGATGTCAGTCTGTAGACTGAGTTCCAGTCAGTGTTGACTGACATCAAAAGCAGAAAGAGACCAAATCCTCAACAGTAACCGAACATTTCATAATGCGTCATTAATCTATTTATGTAGTAATTACTATGTGACAGCAGTTTTCTGCCTGTAATATTTCTAGCCTTACTTCAGTTGCTCAACGGCAGCAAAATGGAACAAACATTTTTATCCAATTCCTGTGCATTGCAACATGAAACGCCCTCCATGCTGCCTGCTCTAATCCAATATGCTTTTATTTCTATTACTCTGTATTTGATTGTGCATCTCAGCAGCCACCCACAGGCAAACCTGCAACACTACTGCCTGCCTCAGCTGACTCAATTACTGTAATATGCTAACCAGTCTCTATATAGGCTGCATCTGAGGGCGGAGACAGCGTTATTATTCACCCAGTGTGAGTAGACTACAGAGCTCTGCTATGATTTCAGTCTGCTCTAATAACCCTGAGGCTGCTCCGGTGGCTCGCTGAAGTCTGCGGAGACGCTTTGGAAAGATTTGATTCTGAAGTTGTTATTCAGGAAAGGAAAGAAGCTCATTTTTTATTTTCATGAACATTGCTCCAACACAAATATTTTCAACATATTTGAAGGAGAAATGTTGATTCAAAATTTTCTGAACTTGTCTCCCAGGCTGTCATGTGACGTGCAATAATTTTAGCCGTCACATCAAGCAACTAAGCCATTATTTATCTAGTATGTAGATGTTTTGAATTTTCCCAACATGACTGAACTGTCAATATGTGGGTCAAGTTAAAATCTAACCCTACCTCCAGGTTTTATATGGCTCCAGGCTTCATCAGTAAAGCACCTGTTCTAAACTTTTTTACCCATTACCTTGAAGAACTACACTCATCGGCCACTTATTGCCATGTACACCTGTTCAACTGCTTGTCAGCACAAATGTTTTATCAGCCAATCACATGGCAGCAACTTCACAGAAGATAATGCACAGCGGCTGGGACCTTAAAGCACACGGCTACTGCAGCAGAAGACCACACAGGCTGCCACTACTGTCAGCTAAGAACTGGAAACTGAGGCTTCATTTCACACAGGCTCACCAAAAGTGCACAAATTAAAGACTGAAAAAAGTTCTTTATTTCTGCTGTGACAGGTGGTAGGGTCACAATTTGGCAAAGACTAACATGAAAGCATCTATGCTGCATCAACAGTTCAGGCTGATGCTGCAGTAATGGTGTGGGGACATTTTCTTGGCACACTTTGGGTCTCTTACTATCAACTGAGGATAATTTAAAGGTCACAGCCTACCTGAGTATTGTCCCTACCGTGTCACACCTTTGTAACCACAGTGTTGTGACTGTTACACAATATATGTTAAATGTGTTAAATTACTCTACCTTTTATTACTTTTACCTAAGCTCAATTATAGTTTCGTTCCAACTAACAGGCTTTTCAGATAGGGCTACTTTTATTTAACACATTCCTTCTTCCTCTTTCAGTTTATTTGCACCATTTATAAATTTAAAGTACTTTTAATATTGGCTATTTGGCTAGCATTAACAGTTAGCCTACTTTTACCTTAGCCCGCTATTTAATGCGTTTGTTTGTTTTTTGTTGAATTATTCACGTGTTACATTTTCAAACATAATTAATCAACAGTTGCAAATTTCAGTCTTTCGCTCCTTTTAGGTAATTCAGTTGATTATGTGTATAATTTACACACAATCAACTACTTTATATGTTCTTCTAGCTGGCCTGCTATTTAGCATGCAATATTTTTTATCTAATATTAGTGTAACTATTTTAGCAAACATACACAAAATTTGTCACATGCTTTAAATTATTATGTATTTTTCTATTTTGTCTCCAAGTAATTTATAATAATTTAGAATTACATAGCATCATACTGGTAGTTTCTTTTATCATTAATGTTGGATGGAGTTGGTTCATTATCATTTTTCATTCACTCTCCTCCTCTACAGGGAGATCAGAGGTCAGGGTCCACCAGCAAGTCCTCGCCTTGCTCAAGGGCACCTCAGCTGGGGCAGATGCTTAATTGCCCCAGCTGACCTTCTCTTTCTCACTGTCAAGGTTTTCACTGCCGTCAGTAGACCTTCTTTATTAGTTTTAACTCGGGCCAGCTTTGTGCTGCTCCACTACGACTTGCATTTATTAATCAAGGTCGCTCCTCCTTTGCAGCAGGCCCCTGAGGGACAGCTGTATCCATAGCAACAAAAGATGATCATTTAGGGATGAGCTAGGGAGTTTCAGTTACGTAAGGCAGTCGGACTTGGAGGCATCTCTGATATGCTCGTGTAAGGTCTTTGGAGCTGTTGACCTTCTTTCTCTTTATGTATGCAGACATAAGATACATTTACCATCTAATTACAGAACTTAGACATGACTTTCCAGTTTAATTAATATCTTTCAGGGCCAACTGCAAAATCATACCTTTCTCTACGATATAAAAAATAAATAGAAAATAGAAAGGCAACTACCAAAAGTTTTTTTTTTTTTTAAAGTCAAGTTAAGAGTGAAAAATAATGCTAATGGCTGGTCTGACTAAACGTTTGTGCCACAGTCTATCCAGTAGTTTATTACTTTTGTCTTGAGCAAAATGACACGTTTTGTTGGTAGCTGAGCAAATGCAACGAATAAACAGCTTTAAAAGTTGTGTTAATAAGAAGAATCATGGCTCTCGGTATATTTGGAAGGTAATATGCCCTCATTGTCTCATGCTCTGCACAAAAGCACAGAGTTTATACTCGTGTTGTCAGGGAGCACAAATTGCTCTTGGACATCTGCATCTGTATTGTTTGTGTACAAGCTTTTGCTGACGCAGACATGCATAAAACAGTCAAAAGTGCGTGTACGAGCAAGTGTGTGAGTGCGTCCAGGGCAATGATGTCAAAGCAGGGATTAGATTGGCTTATATTGCCCAGAGCAGCACATTTGCAATTCAGCGAACACACTCGAGTTGCCAAATCACTGATTGTGTTAACTGTTTTGCATCCAGGGGAGTAGCCATCACCTCCTTCCACTTTAGAGTTTAGGTCATGAGTGCTTCTTTGGAGCATGATGTGTTTAAAAGCATCGGTCCAAAGAACCTTACATGGTTCTGGCTAAAAACACAGATCCTGAGTTATGTTGTTCCAAAAATACACCATGTTTTTTGGCCAGAGGCTGGGAAGAGGAGTAGTAATCAGGCTAGAAAGTCAACAGGCTGGTGAGCATGCAGGGCCTGCGCAAACCTCGGCTGTGCTACCACAGCAGACACATCACACACGGGCTGTAGACCAGACCACTTGCAGTGCACACACAACTGGCTGTTAGTGGTTTGTGAAGGGAAGCCGTCGTCTCACCCAGCGCGGTCCCACATGAGTCAGTCGCAGCGTGCAGACAAAGCTCGCAGACCTCAGTGTCATAAAGAACCTCGGCAGCCATGGAGAAAGCGCTTCTGAACATCTTCACACCGCATTTGGCAGCGTGTGATCGGCCTGCGCAGCCACAACTTCTAACGTATCGGTGGAATTATGGCGTTTGCAAAAAAAAAAAACATCAGGCCCTTCCAGGTTTCCTTGAAACAGGAGCGTTTAAGAGAGAAAAGAGAGCAAATGAAGCCATAAAGAGTTCTTGTTAAAAAGAAGCAGAGCCGAGGCTTCTTACAGTCGAGCCAGTTAGTCTAAAAGTTTCCATCAAAGCCCCGCTGAGCTGCATGGAGTAATTACTTCTCACACAGCAACAGCTCCCAGGCCTTATTACTGATACTGTTTTTATGTGCGTGTGCATGTGTGTAAAAGGTGCATGTACTGCACGCGCTCACTCGTGGCAGACGAATATGCCTCCATGTCCCATTCAGGCAGAGTGTGCGTTTCCATGTGTGTGCCTATAAAGTAATAGCACCCCAGATTGTCCTGCTTTTTACACATAAACCAGCTTGCTGGGGCGATAAACTGAGAAATGTTGTTCTGACGGGTCGCTCTCGGTCTTAGCTGTCCTGATGACGGCAGAGGGGAGCCCACCCAACATGATGTTCCAGAGCATCTGGGTGTTAAAAAAACAAAAAGCAGACTTAAAAGCCTTTCTGAAGAGCACTCCTAGCAAGAAGAAAAACAAATCAGGCCATCTATTGGCACAGTTCCCAGTTCACAAGATAAATCTGAGATATTGTGAGAATCAATAAAGTAACTGGTCTGATCATTTTTGGCTTTTTGGTGGTTTCAAATTGGAGCCTTTGACTAATTCTTCTGACATGAGGTCAAATTGACTTATTTTCCTACTGAGCAGCAGCGCTCATTAGCGATCCACATGATTTTCATAAGCAGTCCATGACATATGAGCTGTAGAAATGCCTGCCTTCTCTTGAACATGATAGAACCACTGTGTCGTTTTGTTTCATGCTGGCATGCTTAACAGGCAAACTCATCATGGTGAGCATGTTAGGATGGAGTGGACATGGGCTGCTATATACGCTCACTGACCACTTATTTAGCTCCACTTGCTCCGCTGTTTATTAGCAGCGGTGTCGAATCAGCCAATCGCATGCCAGCAACTCCATGCATGTGGGCATATAGACATGATCAAAACAATCTGCTGAAGTTCAAAGTGAGAGTCAGAGTGGGGAACAAAAGTGATTTTTACATTACTTTTAATGCGATATGCTTGATATTTTATACATGGCTTTGTTTTTGTGAACCTACATCCATTCCCAGTGTACAGTCACATTTATCTCAATGTGCAGGTTTTTGGACAGGAGGGGGAACCCAAAGAGCCCAAAGGAAACTGACTTGGGCATAGCAAGAACATGCAAACTCCACGGCAAAAGGTCCCAGCCCACGAAGAGAGAGATTAAAACCCACAACCTTCCTGCCGCGGCGCCTCCGTAGGCTCTTACGTTTGTAGGCTCTTACGTTTGCTTTTTTGAAAAGCAAATGATGTCTAAACACTACATTTCCATCTGAACTGTAGTGAAGTGGGAGCATGAAGCAAACTGTGTGTCCAGCAATTCACGTAGCCGGTTGCTTTCCACCGCTGGTGACGTTTCACCTTGAAACCACAACCAAATATCCTGCCCCCCGGCGAACAGGAGCTTGTGGAAAATCTGTCTGTAACCTCGAAACATGTGCTAGTAGCGGCGAGAACACAGGCAAGGCTGCAGAAAGTTTCTTTGCAGCTTATGATTGATGTTTCAGTGAACATCCTGAGACTGCATCGCATGTTTTTTTGAGGTCATGTGCTATTTCCTGTTGCTCCTGACCAAAGACTGTATAAACAGTCTAGCAGTAAGCCTGTATATCCACCATCCCAGACTTTATTCAGTTGTATTGTCAGTATTTTCATTTAAGGACCACATGGGATTGAGAAACTGCTAAGCCTCAAAGAATTTCTACCTGCTCTTTTAAAAGGGGAAAAAATCAGTAGTTGCCATATTTTGGTATGAGAATGCGTTAATTTGATTACACTGGAAAATATCACCTCTTGGAAGAGCATTTGCATCATCCTTCCAAAAACAGATGTCAAGCAGCTGCACTAAAAACGTCCAAAAATGGGATTCATATTGCCAATTTAATCTGACAGCGTTAGAAGAAGCACATAACCAAAGATTATGCACGTAGGAGTCGAATGAAGTTCTTTTTATTGGCCTGACAGACCGAAAAAAAAAAGAAGAGAAAACAGCAAAAATGGATTTGAGAAATAAAGCAGCTCCGACCGGCGTTGTAACTAATGTCATCGAACTTTCCAGGGAGAGAAAGCCTCTTCCAGCGTTAGTCATAACCCAACAGAGAGTTTATAAATCTCTCGCCTGCTGCAGATTTAAAACGTCTAAATAACGTACACCCTGATATTTCCACATCTCGCCACCACATCATGAGATGGCTGTATTTTTCCAGGAGAAAGCTTGAACACGGAGGGCCCGGGCAGCCAGTAAAACTTATTTGGGCATGCAGTCGCCGAGTCCTGCCAGCAGCATATAGCAAAAGACATAAAACTCCAACCGAAAGCCTGATGTAGACAAACTGTGCTAAGTGTTCATAAAATATCTCCAGCCAGGGAATGTTTGATGGAGGGATTAAGGACGGGAGAGAGGAGCTCCTTTTAAAATGAGCAGACCTGCTTCGAATGCTTTTCCTGTGGTGTTATTGCATTCTGACATATGCCTTCTCTTTTAATCACAGATAGAAAAGGGAGCTTCCGATAATTCCCAAAGCGCACGGAGGTCAGAGGTCAGGCTCAGCGTACGTGAAGCTGATGGGAATTGGGCCTTGTACTTCTTCTCTATGGCACCTCTTTTAGGTTTGAAGGCTCAAAAGCAGGGAAGCCAATCGCATTTTACATAGTAGGCCACACATAACCCACCTTGATCTCAAGTGGGCTGAAGTGGTGAAACTGCCCTTTCAGTCAGTGTAAAGAGATTTAACTACACATTAAATGCCAGAGATATCTTAATATAAGAAAAGGAAGTGTAATTTCAACAGCATGTCTCAGTTTTTCCACACGATAAAGAAATCTTGCTTCAGGTAATGAAATAAATCTGCCAGCATGACTCTTTGGGTATACAGTGTAAGAAATAAATGTGTAAAATTACAGAAAAAGTTCTAGTATCTCACTGCCCAGACTGTCCTGTAAGTATAAAATAGAAAGTCCTAATATAAAACTGTGCTACCACGACAATAACAATAACATCACAAATTAATTTTCCGGCAAATCAAAATCTTGCTTCACCTCCTGAATTAAGCGTTTCACTAGAAGGCAAACTGAGGTCTAATCATGCAGGGAAATAAGTGAAAGGACAATCGGTCAGGGCTGATTATACAGCTACAATGAGGAACACGCCACTGCGATGTTTTATGACACCAAAGATTGTCCTTACAAGGATGTTTGACTTTGATGTTTCTTACAGAAAAATTCTAAAATGTGTAAAATATGAAATGTGCCGCTGATGAAAATTAAGAATGGGAAATAGTTGTGCTACAACAGGATCACAATATTTAGTGTCTATCATGATAAAGTTATTTTGTGATACTCTATACATTATAAGACAGCAGCATCATCTGTGTGACAGGGAAAATTACACTTGTAAAATAGCAAAAAAGAGAAAGAATGTATTAAGTTGCTGCATTGTGTTATTAAAGTGTGCTTATTTTATCATCATAACAGTTTTAATATTGGATTTTACTTAATATGGTGTCAGTGCAATTAATCAATCCTCTGAATCACTTTTCATTTTATTTTCTTTTTTTCTACTATAAGTCAGTTCACTTTACTTTCTTTCCCCAAAAGGAGTCATGAAGTTCTAATTCTATTTAGGCAAACTGTTAATATTTGGCATATCAGTAATAAGGACACAACTGAGCAGCTAATAAAATAAATGAATAAACAGATTCACAGACAAGTGTAATTTAGAAAACAGTAAATAGTTATTTCTGAGGATTTAGGCTGATTAATTTGTTTTAAATACGCAAATATCTGTTTTTGGTCTGTTTGTATAGAGACTTTAAATTTGGGATTATCTAGTTTTAACATAAACCACGTAATACTCTGAATGCAGTGTATGTTAGTTAGTTAAACATATAACAGGTAACTGCTGTGTTTCATTAGCACATTTTAACTGTTTGTTTGTTACCCATCTATTTGTATGTATTTTTAAATAGAGATTTGATTTTAATATGACTAGAATATACTTGGATAGTAAAACAACATTTCTCACATAGTTAGTATTACTGTCAAATATTGGTCATATTTTTTTCTTTGAAACTGACGAATCATGAGTAGTCCCTCGAATGTGGTTCAAATTATTATAAGGCCTAAGAATGATTGCGTTGTATTACAGCTACTACTTACACTGATGCGACTACCACTAGAGATATTTTAAATAAAATCTTTATGAGAATTTTAAAACAGTAAACTAGGTAGAGATACAAAATTAATTGACCTAATTTTGGATCTACAGACGTTTTAATCATTTATTTTCAAAAAAACTTCTATTAATACAGTGTGTTGTGTCACCATGACCATTAAAATGATTTTATTTTATCATTTCATCCATAGAAAATTAAGTAAAAACTAAACTTAACTTAATATAACTGTACAAATAAGTGTTCTCAGACAAGATGCCCACGGGGACTTTACTATATAATTACTTGTATTAAATTATTAATTTTAAGTTTGCTAATCCTGCCGGTCAGCCAATATTTTCCCGCCAGGTTGTGTAACTTTGCCAATGGCGCCATCTTGCGGATTACATCGTGAATGACGCTTTATGCGAGCGACTCCCCTACGTCATAAGTATGCGCCAGTCTCTCTAATCTCGACAACGTGAAGAAAACATGGGAGTCCGTTTTCCTTCTGACAGGTAGTTTCTTCTTTCTGAGGTCCTCGCGTCACTTAAACCGACGTTAGAGAGTCAGAGTGTCATTTTCAAGCTTACTGGGAGCCGCAGAGCGCGAGGCCGTTCAAAAGTCACGTGAACCGGGCTTTTTTGCGGCTGTTTTGCTAGCAGCATGGACAACTCCGAGGAAAGTGCCATTGAGCTCCACGGAGATGAGGAAATTATTGAAGTCATCGACCTGAACGACACGGAGCCTGGCCCAGGTGGGTTTCGGCAGCACCCGTCTCCTCTCCCGTGACAGGCGGGACAAGAGCAGATATAGATCAGGTGACCGTCGTGTGCTGTGCTTTTTGTCTCGTAGATGATTTGGCTGATGACTTGGAGGACGTCGACTTCGATGACGCTGGAAACGCAGGTGATGACAATGACGGCTGGGAGACTGAGGACGAGATGGAGGCTGAGGCAGAGCAGGACGACAGCGATCTCACCTTCAACAAACACACCGGTGAAAAGCTCCCTCGTGTCTCTGCTGCTGCTCTCTGATTGCTCCTGGCTGCTTAAGGTTTAAAAGGTCTGACCCTTTTTCTTTCTTTCTTTTCTGTCCAGGCTCGGTGTTCTGTGTGAGTTTGGACCCAGCGACCAACAGCTTGGCTGTGAGCGGAGGGGAGGATGATAAGGCCTATGTTTGGAGGGTGAGCGATGGGGAAGTTCTGCTGGAGTGCACAGGTGAGTGTAGAGCTCAGAGGGTTGGATGATTTAGGGAAATCACTGTAGTGAGCTGGAACCAAAGACAAAGGCGTTTGTTTAGGCAGGGGGTAGATTGGGGGTGATCACATAAAGCTTTCTACCATGGCAAGTAAAACATAAGCACCAGCACAGCATGGTTAAAATCACAAAATGTTTAGTTACAGTGTGATTTGGCTTCATTTGTGGATGCAGGTGAGGAGCAAACATGGGAGTCTTTACAAAAACTCTTCCTGCTTTTCCAGACTTAAAGACAATCCTGGTATTCTCAAATGAAGCAAAAACAAAAGAAAATGACAAAAAACAGGGTAATTAGCATTTCTAATTACTCTGGGAAATGGGCATCTGCAGATGCCAACAAGGGTTGCATCAGTTTGGGGCTGGCTGTGGCTCAGAAGGGTGAACAGGTTCTGGTCCAAGTTGGTCAAGATACTGAACCCAAAGCTGCTGCTGGTGCATCCATCAGAGTGTGAGTGAAAGAAAATCCTCGAAGGCACAGACTGAAGCTCTGTGTGAATGTGTGTGAGAATGGCTCAATGTGGCTTTGTGTGCTCTTCTAAAGTAGAAACGCACTAGTGCATTTATTTGCATAGCGTGAGCGCTGTGTTGACATCAACCATGTGTGAAATGTGTCCACGCAAGCATTTTCAGATTGTTTACATAAAGATGTGGACACACTGTGATGTCCCAGATGGGCAGGACAATGGCCAAAACAGGAAAAAAAAAATCATGCTCTTTGCCCTCTGTGCCTACACAGGTCACAAGGACTCAGTGACGTGTGCCATGTTCAGCCATGACTCCTCCCTGGTGGCATCCGGAGACATGAGCGGCTTGATTAAAGTCTGGAAAGTAGAAACTAAAGAGGAGTGTGTTGTGAGTGGTGAGTGTGAGAGAGTGTGAGTGTGTGTGTGTGTGAGTGTGTGTGAGTGTGTGAGTGTGTGTGTGTGGTGTGTGTGTGTGTGTGTGTGGTGTAATAGCTGTTGCTTTCTATCTCAGTGGTTGGAGTGGCATCCCTGTGCTCCAGTGCTGCTAGCGGGAACGAATGATGGCAACATGTGGATGTGGAAGATCCCCGCAGGAGACTGTAAAACCTTCCAGAGTTCGGCCTGTCAGGCCACCAGCGGCAAAGTCCTCCCCGATGGTGAGAGATGGGATACAAAAAGTCACCCCACACAGTACCCCCAAAAACCTGCCCACTTTTAACCACAGTTAGAAAACTCTGTGTGAAAGCAGCTCTTGCCGTTATTTTGTATGCTATAATTTTATGGATGTGGTTTTAAATGGATGAAACTGTCATTTTGTGCACTGTTTTACCTTTAATGCCCCTCAGTCCTCAAAAGTCTTGTAATTTATATATTTTCTCTTCCAGGTAAACGAGCTGTGGTGGGTTATGAGGATGGAACAGTACGCGTGTGGGACTTGAAGCAGGGAAATGCTATCCACGTCATTAAAGGTGGGTCTCACACATGGTTTCTTTTTATTATTAAGGTGATTTGTGAGTTTAATAAATCAGAAAACATAGTAAGTTATATCTTGATTATAGGAAATTGATGGCCAGATGACAGAGGTGTGTTTATGAAAGAGGGTGTGTTATTGTTAGGGGTGGGTATCGTTTAGGTTTTATCTGATACAGTACCAAACCGGTACTTTTGAAACTATGCCGGTGCTTAAACAATGGAAGAACACAAATTGTCCAAAAACCTCTCATGTTCAGCTGTTTTTTGTAAAAAGATAACAATGTTAGCTTTTCTGCAGCTATGGGGATATATGGTATCACTCTTGGCTGGAAGCAGTGCTTAAACAATGGAAAAAACACAAACTTTGTCCAAAAACCTCTCATGTTTAGCTGTTTTCCACTTTTTCTTTGGTCATTTTAGCCTTTTTGGCCAGGGTGAAGGGAGTATCTGCCATCAAACAAGAAGACAGCCGCATGTAGCTATGATGATGTTTGCTAGTTCACCTTACATGCATTAATGTAATAACGTGGTTAGCCTACTCAACGTAAATTACACACGAACAACATTAAGCTACTCACGCAGAGAAGAACGGCTGCTGCTGCATCATCATCCTCATCATTTCTGCTACACTGGCAGGGCTAGGGGCCAGGACTCTCCTCTTCGGGTTTTTGGGGGATGTTGCTAACTCCGGGTCGATAACAGGCAACCACACCCGCAGTAGATGTGCTCGGTGTGAGGTCTCGCAGCAAGCTATCAAATACGGCGCATTTCTCGGCTTTTAAAAAAACGCTATGCGTCGCCAGGTGTTTCATCGGATTCGAGGTGTTACCTCCTTTGACAGTATCACAGTATCAGCTTAAAGCACTTGTTGCTGCTGAGTTTGCATCTTTTGCTGTGAAGTACAGCCAGACTTTGACCGCTTCGCCTTGGGCATTTTTAATCTGTAGCTCTGCTCTAAAAGAACGTACGTACCTGGACCCGCCTACTATCTCGCAAAGGTAAAATGATTGGCTAGAATCTAAAGTGTATACAGCTCAGGAAATAAAGCACCGAAATGTGCGCTGCTTTTCATCTGGTTACTACCGTTTATGTCAGAATCGGTACCCATCCCTAGTTATTGTGCATGTTATGGTGCTGTTATGACTCCAGGGGGAGATGCAGCTGGCTTTAGTTTAATAGTGTAGATTCTGGATGAAAGGAGTCTCGGTGCTCTTTCCCACATTAAAGTTACATATAAACAGATGAAAAGCAATAAAGGTAGCAGAGCATAATACAGATTTGTTGAGTTATGGCTCAATAAAAAGAAACAGCAAAACTAAGGTCTTCTGTAAATAAATTTGTAGCTCGTATTTGGAGAAAGTTGTTTAACATGTGTAAACAGTTGTAAACAACGAGGATGAGCAGCAGCAGTAAATGTTGATCATAATTCTTGGTTTAAAACAACAGTACTGTGTGAAAGTCTTTTATCTTCTTTCAAGCAGCCACACTTTCTTGTCATTTGTCTTGAGCAATAGTTTTTCTTTGGACATTTTTTTTCCTCACTCATTTTCAGTCCAGTCTTTGTCCCTGTCAAGAAGAATTTTTCCAAGCCCCTCATCACTGAATGATTCAAACATTAAAAAAACGCCGCTCACGCAAGGGATGAACCCGTTCTACACGTCCTTTATCTTTAGTCACTTTGTTACTAGCAGTGTCTCACAGAAAGGCATCAGTTGTTTTATATCTGTGCCAAAGATGATAAAGCTGGAGACAAACATAAAATAGTAGTTTTTGCGCCAACAAGGCGATTCCCAAAGAGCTATTAGGCGACTGTTTGGTACATCTCAGCATGGTGTGCAGTGTGTCCTATAAATTTAAGAAAACTTTCCAAGTGGAGGATGGAAGTGGCAGGCCAAAACAATCCTCTACAGCAGACAAGCAGCATGTGGAAGTCAAGAAAGTGAACGTGAGAGAAGTGGCAGGTCTTACAGAGTGAGGCATCCAAAAGGACATCAGGCCAAAGATACAACAGTGAGTGTCTGCAGCCGTCTGTAAGACACGGTAGAGGCCGTCTCATGGTTTGGGCTGCATTTGCTTTTCTATCTTGAAAGCCTCTTTTTGCCAAGAACTTCATTTTCCAGCACGGCAGTGATCCAAACATGGCAGTGCAGTAAAACCATACCTGTGTGGAAAAACATAGTGGAATACTATCAGTCATGGATTGGCCTCCCCAGAGCCTGGACATCAACAGTATTGAAGCAGTGTGCATCATGTTGACACAGAACAGATTGTTTTTACCGGTTTCGTTTTTCTTCTAGCAGAATATACAGAAGTGAGCGGTGCTTCAAGACGTTTACTGAGATGCATGTAGTTTATGCTGTTTGTCTCCTAACAGGTCAGGATGGACACCAGGGGGCGCTAACCTGCCTGGCTTGCAATAAGGACGGCTCTCTGATGCTGACAGGTTCAGTGGACGGCTGTGCAAAGCTCATCAACATCACCACGGGAAAGGTGGGTGCCTCAGCCAACCAATACCAAGCAGGCAGGAAGTGTAGTGAAGCAGGTGCTTCCTGTGTCTGACCTACGTGTCTGTGTGAAGGTGGTCGGCGCGTTCTCTGTGGAGGGAGGCAAAGGAAAAGGCTCCAAAGATGAAGAGGAATCGAACTCTGTGGAATCTGTGGGATTCTGCAACATGTGAGTGGGCTGCACACTCGCAGTAATACAGAAGCATATCAGAGCCTCAGCCCCTCCTCAACAGTTTCACCTTTGTCGCCCTTTCCAGCCTGCCGCTCATCGCTGTCGCGTACTTGGACGGGACTCTGGCCATATATGATCTCTCCACGCAAGCCCTGAGGCACAGATGCCGTCACGAGGTGAGAAGCGGCAGACGGCGGCACAGTTTGTGCACGTTTAGTCTGGTCCCGCCTGTGTTCATGCTGGTCTATGCTCTGTGTATTGTGGGGAGGCTTTGCAGTCATATCAGAAACCCTCCCAGGGTTAGGGAGGTTTGTTTGAAGGGATGTTGCTTGTGTGCAGATAATGTGGCAGAGAACGTTCAGTCAGGAAGTCGTTCTTTGACAGTTTACCGAAAAAGGAGCTAAAAACATCAACTCTCTTTCCTCCAGCCTGTAATAAGCATTTACTCTTTATGTTGCTTTAAAACTGGTGTTGGTGTCGCCTTTGCCTGTTTTTCATCGCTCTTTGTGTTCCTCCAGGCTGGCATCGTTCACCTGCAGTGGGAACAGTCTTCTTCTGTGGTGTCCACCTGCAGTTTAGACGGCGCGCTGCGCTTATGGGACGCTCGTTCAGGCAACATGGTGGCTGAGTACAAGGGCCACACCGCAGAGATCCTGGACTTCACCATGAACAGGTATGATTCCACAGCACACTGCCAGGACTGTGTGCCCTGCTCAAGGGCACTGAAGTGCATTAGAAATTAGGGATGTGCAGAAGTAGTCTTTCACTGGGAGGCACCAGCAAAGCTAGTTATTCTAATTTTGTGAATGCAGAACACAATTTCTGGCTGTGAGAAAGTCTTTCTCCTTCCTGATTTAGTTTTATTCTTTTCTCTTTTTTTGCATATTTGTCACACTTACATGTTTCCGATCATTAAAAATGTTGTTTATGAGTCAAAAATAACTCTGACAAAGTGCAGTAGGCTAAAATATCCCAAAGAAAAGCTACAATCCAGAGAAACAGCTGAGAAACGAAGTCATTTACCTCTCAGTCTGGAAAGGGTCTTACATTTCTCAGGCTTTGAGGCTCCACTGAAACACAACAAATGGAGAAAGCCTGGAACAGCAGTGAACCTTCCCAGGAAAGGCCGACCTGCCAAAGCTACTCCAAGAGCACATCAACGACTCAACCACGAGGTCACAGAAGAGCCCAGAACAACATCTAAAGAACTGCAGGCCTCACTGGTCAGTTCATGATTAAACAACAAGAAGAAGACTGGATAAAAATGGCTGCTTCACTGGTTCAGGACGACTTGCTGTAATTGATGCAACCATGAATTCTACCAGAAAATCCTGAAGGATGAACTGGGCCAGTAGGTCATGCTCTGAAGCTCAAGTTTACTGATGGATCGTTGTTGCACTCGTGTTACGCAGCAGAACAATGTGAAGCACAGCAGCTCGTCTGCATCTGAATGGCTCAACGAAAAAGCCAGAATGAAGGTTTTGGAGTGGAATCGAAGTCTGGACTTGAATCAGATGCTTTGGCATGACCTTAACCGTTCGTGCTCGTAAACCCTGTAACTCAGCAACTCAGCAAAGACCTGGATGTCCAACAGTAATGGGTGATCACAGAATCATTTCCATGGTGGAAAGAAACCTCTTCACAACAGCCCACCAAGTGAACAACCCTCCAGGAGGCAGGCGTATCCAAGTCTACTGTAAAGAGAGAAGACTGCATGAAAGTAAATACAAAGGATTCACTGCAAGGTGCAACAGCTCATGATGCAAGAATAGAAGGCCTAGATTTGACTCCCCTATAAAGGCCAGCACAGTTTGGGAAAACCAAGAAAAGCTGTACCAGAAGGTGTGGAACAGCTCATGATCCAAAGCACACCACATCATCTGTAAAACACGGCGCTGGGAATTTCCCACCCTCCCACTGCATGCTGATGTTTTTGATGCTGCTCTTCTCCACTCTGGCTCTCCCTGTGGAAATCCAGAGGTGAAAAGAGCAGCAGAAAGACCCCACAGCGCACAGCTGACGTCATTGATGGCAGATTGTACTCAGCAGGAGGAGCAGATGATGTGGTTTGTAAAGCTACTTGAAGATGCATATCAAATTACATCACGAGTCCCCCCAGTATGAGGTTTTGCAGTTAAAAGCACTGAGATCAGCTCCAGGATTACACATGAGCGTGAGCTTGAGCTGCTTGAACGACTGCTGTCCCTTATTGTTTCATCCACCCCCCAAATCCCCCCGTGGTGACGAATAACTCAATAACGTTGCAACACAAAACTTTGTTAAATCACTGAACTACTTATAATAAAAACCCATGTGAACTCAGCCAACTGTGAGCAGGGTTCAAGTAAATATTTACTCTTTGTTTCCACTGTCTCTTAATCACATCCTGGCTGTCCTCGTGTCTCCGCAGGGAAGCCACTCTTGCTGTAACCGCTTCAGGAGACAACCAGGTGAAAGTCTTCTGCCTCCAAAGACCCGATCGGTAAAAGCCGAGACAAAAGACAAATCAAAGAGAAGAGAGAATATTTTAGGAGATGAGACTTTGTTCCCGTTCACTTTTATCCTCAGGATGTTAAAATGCTCTCGTGTGCTCCTGAATGATTCTAATCTGGTTTTTGTTGTAGGACCGTAGCAACCAAAAGATTATTGTTACTTTTTTGTTCTTTTGTCCTCATAGCACTTGATGTTTGCTTCATGGGCAGATGTTTAAGCCTCTTCAAGTAACTCTGAGATTCTTTAAAACACAATGTTTCTCACTATTTTTGTCCCAGAACACTTGTCAGTGATAAGAAAGTCAAAGCGTTGATGCATCATAGTGTCCTGACAGCCGCTGTTATGTTCTGTCCTCCAAATGAATTTAGAGATCAAACGATACAGAAAAGAGGATGATGTGTGTGGTCTCAGCTCTCAAACAGATTTTTTTTCTTTAATGTAAACTGAACTGTAAATACAAAAAATAAATAATATACTTTCTTCTTGGTAACACTTAGAACTTGTTTCTTGTGTTTGCTCCAAACTTAGTTCAAGTTTCTTACATTTATCAGTGATGACGAGCTGCATGATGAAGCATGAGGTCATTTTGATGGGAAAGCCTGCAACTTACTGGAACTTCTTTTAGTTCAAGTGGTCTCTTTGGTCTCTAGTCGGTTCAGTTTCATCTTACATCTGTTTTATCTCGAAATCAGATTTTAAAAAAAGAGGAGGATGTGAGTCAGTCTGAATAAGTCACAGCGCCCAGTGAAAGCAGATTTTCCCCAAACTGCAGCTTAGATTTAAAATAAAAGCAGGAAACTTGACTTTGAAAAGCCAAAATAATTCATTTGTTTGAGGTTTAAAAACAGATTGGATAAAGAAGTTTAATGTCACCTAGGAGCCTTAAAGCCTTCTTCTGTCTGCAATGTCCGCAATTCATTTTGTAAATAAACGTAACTTTAACATTAACCATGTCTATTGAACACTAATCTACTACTGTGCAAAAGTCTCGATGAACAGCGCTGTATCTGAAAGTCATGACCTCAAGAAATGGGAAAAGAATCCAGCAAAGACCTGAAAGATGCATGAGGACCTTCAGCTCATGCATCTGCTGTTCACCAAAGCTTCATCAGCAATGGTCTCAGTGGAAGGGTGGCTGTCAAGAAGCCATCCTTAATGAAGGGAACGGGAAGAAAAGACTGAGGTGTCCGTGGTGGAGTCGTGAATCCAAAGTTTACAGTTTTGGTTCAAATGGTGAACAAAGGTCAGGAGAGCAGGACAACCGTGAGTGTCTATAGCTGTGTGTAGGACACGGTGGAGGCTCCGTCATGGCTTGGGGCTGCACTTCAGCCAATGGTGTTGGAGATCTTGTGAAAACTGATGAAATTATGAAGAAAAGTAATGTCAGATATTGATCAATCATACGATACCATCTGGAAGGTATCTTTTATTTTTGGTACTGCAACGATCCCAAACACACTGCCAGTACATTAAAAGCATATCTGAATAGATAAAAACACAGTAAGTCAAGGATGGTCCTCTGCAGAGCTTGGACCTCACTATCATTGAGACAGTTTGGGATCATCTTGGCAGCTATTTGTGGTGGAAGACACAGCTGGATGACAACAACAGGGCTAAGGTCCAGTGGGACTTTAAGCTGCAGTCAAGACAGACAAGCAGCTGCTGGCCACCATAAAGACATAATGGTGGTTACATTATGTAACACCAGGGGCTGAAGGAAAAACTTGAACAGATGTCGAAGGTCCAAAGGGGTTGCAGTGGTAAGAGAAGTGTCAGCAGTGTTGCATGAAAAAACAAAAGCTCAGTTTAGTTTATGTGAAAGTTCCTGTAATAATTACATTTCACAGTGAAACAAGTGGCTGGTTTTCAGGCACTTTAGTAGCCTGAACCATATTTTTCACAATCAGGAAACACATTATTAGCTGACCGGCCTCTCTGTTATTAAAATAGAAAGCCAGTTTGACCTTATGTGTTTACATTAGTGTGAGACAGAGGTCTGTCACACACAAAGGTCGTGAGGTTGTACTGCATTGTTGCAGTTAGAAAGTAGGGCTAAAGGACTCAGTGCAATCACGTATTCATGAGAAAAAGATTCAGGAGTGAGCACTGAGAAGGCCGACTGGTTACCCAGATGTTAATAACTTACTGAATCACACTGGTTTTCTTCAGTTCTTCACATTCAGTTGTTCTGTTGTTCCTGCCCTCTGCTCCTCCTCTCCTCTCTCAGCCTTTCTTTAGGATGACGAAAACAAGCGTCAGCCAGTATCCTGCGCACAAGTGGTTCTTCCTTGTACCTCAGTCCTGCAGTGTTGTCTGTATCTGTGGTTGTACATGAATAACTCACCCTGACAGGCAGTCAAACAGTTGCACGCATGAACGTTTGTGCATTGTGGTACATTGTTTTGGCAGATATGATATTGGGATTTAAACCAATGGAAAAGTGCTTTCATTCTCTTTTATATTCAGGTTATAAAGTATGCAGTACAAACTGACCAGCAGATCATTTGTCACAACAGTGTATTTGGCCTTACAGGTGCAGGAGGCCAAATACAAAGGCTGGATGGATTTCCACCTTTAGACCTTGATGGGGCCACAGTTTGATATATTAAATTGCAGCTGGTATTCTGTGAGAAGTGCTGTGCTGACAACAGATGCTGAACAAATCGGCCGAGCAGAGAAAGGCAGGTGCTAATGCCAAGGTAAACATAAGTGGAGGAACAGGAGGCAAGTGACAAATCCATTAACAATACCACCTCACAAAGGCAGAGAGCAGTAACCACAGAAACAATCAGGGCCAGAAGAAGCTTCAGGAATCAGTTTATACAGGAGCTACATAACCTCAAAGATTGTTTCTTCTTTTTACTAAGAAAGGTTAAAAGTTGGCATATAAAACTTTGTAGTTCTCAATTATGAGGGTAAGGGATGTGAAAGAAATCTAAAGCTACATCATTTTTTTAGATCTACATGTAGCATTAAAATAAAAGTTATTAGAGCTCCACCCAATGTTTTTGTTACAGCTCCCCTAAATTAACAATATTGATAATGAACAATTATTTTATCTTTTTGTAATTCACCAGTATACGCAAGCATTTTAATTTAAATGTTACAAGATATCATTCTTGTTGCTATCCATGAATTTTCAAATTTACCGTTTCATAAAAAAGAAGAAAAAATTATAAAGAAGATTATTATCTTTGATTAAGATGCCAAATTACAGTTATTTATTAGATTGGTGAACAGGAAGAATAATTTTAGTTGTGAACGTTATGCATGATTAAACCTGCTCAAATTTGGGTATTAAAATAAATATTCACGTTGTTATTTGACTTATAAGTAACGATGCATGTTTTAGTTTTAAGGTTTTAACAGATTTCTAAAGTATTTATGTAAATTATATATATGAATAGTTCATTGATAAATTATGCATATTAAAATATGCAAATTCTTGGTATTCTATGACAGTTCACATACTTACCCAGCAAGGCTAGCTTTTAGCTAAGCTAGAGTAGTTAGCTTTGTTACTTTTATTTTAACAGTATCATTAATATGTAGGTGTTTCATGTATAACAAAGTGAGTTTCTATAGTGAAGAATTAAAATTGAGTTAAAAGCATTTTAAACATGAAAGTATTGAATGGTTTAGCCTGACCGTCACTCAGCTAGCTAAAGTGTCGCTGCACATTGTTATTATATCACGATTTACAATTTTGTTTGTTTGTTTGTGTGGTTCAGAGAATTAGACATATTTATGTAATATAATTTATGGTAATCCAAAAATGTATAGTAATTGCATTTTGGGTTTGTAATAGAACTCTTATAAAAAACTGACTCCATAAGAAGCAGAGCTTTTAAAATGTCAATAACATCCCTTTTTTGTATGTTGTTAAAATAATTCTAAATAAATGTTAAGTGAAAAAAATGATAGAAAGTGGAAGATGTGAAAAAAAAGTGACAAAACAAACAGAGAAGTTCCACAGAAGCCAGCTGGGCACTATTATCCCGACCACATTACATTCTTCCATTGTATATAATAATAAACCAGTAGATCATTGATTTAATGTTGAGTAGGATCTGGTTTTCCGAGAAATCCAGGATGCACCATCTTCTCATTTGTTATGTGAAGATGTTGTGCTGTCTTGTCCTCTCTGTGTAGTGTCTCTCCAGATGTCCCGGCCTCAGGAACGTTTGTGTTTAAAACCCATTATCTGATTGGAGCTCGTCCATCAATACAACCGTAGGTCTGCACAAAAGTAGAAGGGAAGGAGGACTCTGTGTTTGGCTAATAAAGCAGGTCACTTCTGGCCTTCCATCCACCACTGTGTTTAAATATTGTACATGTGTGACAGCTGTTATGAATTCTGCTGTATACACTATTGTACATATAGGTCACATCATCTTATTTTACCTTTGACCTGCTTACAAGGACTGACGGCACTGCTAGGTACCATGACAGAAACGTGACAAAATGATCTGTTTATGTCGCTTTACAAAAGAAAGGAAACAGAAATGTAAAGAACACTTGTCTCTTGTTTTTGAGCAGCAATAAAAAAAACTTATATCAAATAAAAATAACTTCAACGTATGGTTCGTTATACTGAAAACAGTAGGACTATAGCTATTTCATACCATTAAAGTTAACACAGTTCTCCTGTTGGTCAGTGCATCTGGCTGTTAGGACTGGCTGAAACTATATCTTTTTATTTACAAGGTGAATATGATTTTCACCACTGGCCACTTTGTTAGGTACATTAGTTCTGCTGCTCCTTAATGCACATCCTTAATCAGCCAATCACATGGCAGCAAATCGATACACTTAAACATGTAGACATAATCAAGAGCACCTGCAAAAGTTTAAACTTAGTGTCAGGAGGAAAGGTGATTTAGATAGCTTAAATGTGACATGGGCTGTTGTGAATATTTTACAAACTGCTGATATACTGGGATTTCAACACACAATCATCTCTAGCCTGAAAAGAGAAACTATAGAACAACAGTTCTCGTGGGGAAAATGTGTTGCAGACGTCAGAAGTCAAAGGATAACGGTGTGACTGCTTTGAGCCGAAAAGAAGGTAACTCTAACCACTTGCTACAAGCAACGTTTGTAGAAGAGCATCTTTGAATGGACCACATTTCAAATCTTGAAACAGATGGGCTACAACAGCAAACAGTGGACCACACTACTCACCACTCCTGTCAGGTAAATGCAAGAATCTGATGATACAATTATACGCAGGCTCGTCAAAATTGGTCGATAGAGGACCAAAAAAACGATCCATGGGCTGATGAGGTTTTGCTGTGACATTCAGATTTGGTAAAAACATCTTCTAAGTATGACTCCATCCAGATAACTGGAGGTGTAATGGTGCAGTGATATATTCCCTGCATGCTTGTGACCCATTAGTATCAACTGTGCCACAGCCCACCTGAGTAATACTGATGACCACAGTCTTAATGACTTCCACTGGATAACGTGCCATGTCTCAAAGCTCAGATGATCTCAAACTGGTTTCTCCAACATGAAAAAGATTTCAGTATAATCAAATGACCTCCACAATTACCACATCTCAACCATATAGATAGAGCGTCTTTTTAAAGCACATAAATATTAAATAATAATATTAAAACACAGATTTTTGTTATTCTGCTAACTGCAGGTTATTTAACTAAAGAGTATCACAAAGCACGAAGAGATAATCCAGGTGTATGTCAAAAAATAAAAGTGAGATGTATAAAGTTATACATTGATATATAAAAGAAACTGATTTAATTTCCTTATTTGCTTTAGCTGAAATGGAAAAATGGAGGTGGTTCACATGCCATGCCGGCTGATAGTAACCTGGAATGTTCTTATCTTTTTAAGGTTGCAGTGATAACAGTGTTATCCTCTTTCATTCATGAACAGTGGAGCAAAATATCTGGGCTGATTAATGTAAGGGCCAACAAAAACTTGAATTAGTTGGTCAACGGTTAGTGGGCTCTGGGGCCTCCGCCTCAGGAAAAGACACTTTTAGCATAACTGCCGCCTCCTCCTTTTAGAGGGCACTTCCCCTTTAAAGTATCAGAGAGGAAGCCACACACTTGGCTGCTCACTCTGCCTCTTTTTTAGTTTGTGGTTAGGTTTTGCAAAGGCTGCTGGGGTCAGGTTCACTGAAGAGATCTTAAAGGTAAAGAAAGTAGTTTATGGTGGATCTCGTTAGTGTTTATAGCTGCTGGGGATGATACGAAGGAGAAATAATAAGTTACCAGAAGAAGAGAGTGGACTTTTAAATTCTCCTCACAAACATACGTGACTGGACTATTCATCACAAAAAGGTAAAGGCTTTATTGATGCTTTTGTTTTTGTTGTTTCAGAAACATATTTTATGCACTGACATGTTATCTGCTGACAGTGCTGCTCTGATGTGATCTAATATTTTTCTCCATTAAAAATCTACAGTTTAAAACAACAGTTTTATTTTGTGCATGACTGGCTTTGCTCACGAGCACTTTTTAAAGCTCTGGAAAATGACTTGAAAAATAATTTCAAGAAGCCCTCAAAGCTTCTCAGAAAGCAGCACATTAAGGCGATGTTGTTAAAAAAAATCAATGTGTTTTTGTGTATTCGCCTTTTAAGAGCTTTTAAAGACTGTTTGCTAAGACTGTAACAGGACTTTGATACCATTAAAGTCCCATCACCGAGTTTTTTACATGTATGTGAATGCTGGAAACATTCACGTGTCAGACATAAAGTGCATCACAGTGTAAAAAGTGTTGGACGGTTATAGAAAATGCTCCTGTTTTGAACGGCTATAAAACTTTTATTTTCAAAGGATTTAAACCAGGTGATATAAAACATGCGTGCAGCACATAGGTGTGGTTTATTGTAGGTCACTGTGAGAATCTGCACATTTCCCCCTGACTATAAACTAACTGTGACAGGATATGCATCACTCTGTGAATTATAATACACACAAAAGCTGTTGTAACTGCAGAGTCCCAGCTGATGAATTATTAAATGACATGTGCCTCGTATCCAGCGTTGCAGGCTACAGCTGTCGGCGTTTTTCTTGCTCATTTAACTTGCTGTGAGTGAGGTTTTTTTTGTCGGACTGCCCGTCTAACTCAGCTGCTCACTCATACGAGAGAAAAATGCAATCTCTAGATCTGAATATAAATAGCAAGCGCGCTGAATGTGCACAGCGTGTACTCACGCTAATTTCCTTTTCCACTTTGTCACTTTCTTGTCAACTTCATCTGATTGAAATGTGCTCAGATTTTCATTCAGTCTGTTTTAGTTCTGGAGGCGTTCCGACTTTTCCTTGGTCCTTGAGACCAAATTCCTCATCGGCCCTCCATAGAGGGAATAAATCAATTTCAATTTTACCTCATTATTTGCAGTAGGCCCGAGTTGCCTCTGGAGGTTTGTGGTGACCACGTAGGCTCAAATGACCTGGTTAAAAGCTTGAAATAACTTTTAGGTCTTACTTCAAAAGTTTAAGACACATAGTCTTGCTTTAAGGCACTAAAATTGTGTCACTGTAAAACAAATGAGAAACTTTTAAATCATTTTTCTTACAATACACTGTTGTGCAAGACTAACAAGGCATGGTTGTTGTTTATTGTTATCATAGGTTAAATTCTGGTTAGTTTTGCTTTTGAACTTATTTTATGTTGTTTCTAGTAGGTCTTACACTTTTTTACAGTTAATCCTTATCTACTCAGTGCTCAGGCATCATTCTCTTCCTGTTCTGAAACCAGAAAAGGAACCAAATTGTTAATAATTGATCTTTATTCACCTGCATTTCTTTCCCTTTTTAAGCCTCCTTATGCTTCTCCACAAATAACAAACGCATGTACTCCAGATAGGTTAGCAGATGCTCTTAACTGACATCAGACATGTAACTCTCACGTCTAACCTTTCTTTTTCAGTTTTTGTGGTCTCCTCTGCTTATACTATCATTGTTTCTCATTCCTTATAGGGTACCTTGACAGGGTGGCTGCAGATGAGAGGAAGTTGAAGGAAGTCACCTACAATCGGTCAATCTGGGAACCGTTAGCTAGTTTGATTAAACCTCATGGGGCAAACTCTCAGTGTGAATTAAGCTTAAAATGCTAACTTGCTGATATATGATAAGAGGTGGTTTTGACATTGGTCTGCTAGTGGACTGTTTAATTGAAAGCAATCCAGTCCTGCTTACACAAGACTGGTCAGTGGTATTCAAACTACGAGCAGCTTATACCGAAAATCTTTTCCCCTGACAGAGTCTGCATATTCATATGCAGATATCTGTTTATAAAGACTAACGATGGACTCTGACGACTCCTATGTTCTGCTCTCTGAAGAGCAACTCATCTACATCATCACCATTCCCCTGTCGACCTCCATCATCCTGGCCAACCTCGTCATCATCTTGGGCATCTCCTGGAACCGCCAACTCCACAACACGCCCAACTACTTCTTCCTCAGCCTGTTAGTAGCCGACTTGTGTACGGGCGTGGCGCTGCCGTTCATACCGCTGATGGGTCTAAACAGGCATTTAAGTTTTAGCTCCTGTCTGGTGGCTCACGTGTTCCCAAATTTCCTCTTCTTGGCGTTCCTCTTCAACCTGGTAATGGTTCACTATGAGCGCTACATATGCATTATTGACCCCTTGCATTACAGTAACCTGTGGATGCATCGCAGTTTTCCCTTAACGCTGCTTGTGGTGTGGACTCCGGCACTTTTGTATGCATCTCTACCTGCCTTTGGCTGGAATAACTGGACAGGGTCAGATTTTAACAGTTGCTGTGAAAGTACCCAAAATTTAACGGCATTTTCAAACTGCTTAGCAAATACAACCAGCTGTTGCTCGTACAGGAGGGTGTTCCCCAATGCATTTATCTTCCTGGAGGTGTATGGACTTGTTTTACCTGCTATTCTGGCCATCGCCGCCATGACCGGCCATGTTTTGTGGATCACCCGAGGCCAGCTGAAGGACATATGCCGCCTCCATCGTTCGGTGGAGCGAGGAAGTCAGGCCTCTGACCAGGAGCAAAAGCTGAACCTGCGGTACACGCGCTGCGTGGTAGCAGTGTCGCTGACTTTTCTCGCCTGCTGGGTTCCCTACCTCATTTACATGCATGTCTCCATAGCACTGGTGGTCAGCGACCCCAAGCGGAGTTCTACCACTCACATTGTGCTGTCCTGCACTGGTATCGGAAGCATGGCTGTAGTGCCGATTGTGCTGGGCTTGGCCAACAGGCAATACACAGAACCTGCGTTAAAACTTCTCCAGAAACTCAGAGACAGGTGGAGGCCAAGGACACAGGCATCAGAGGAAGCCACAGTCTGAAATGATACTGGTTTATCTAAATATTTATGAATATATTCCACAGAAAGCTGAAAGAGAAATAAGAAATATGGCTCTACAGCAGAAAACCCCCCCACATCTACTAGAGGGCGATCGTGGCTCAAGAGTTGGGAGTTTGCCTTGCAATTGGAAGGTTGCTGGTTCGAGCTCCGGCTTGGACAGTCCTCGGGCAAGATACTTCACCCGTTGCCTACTGGTGGTGGTCAGAGGGCCCGGTGGCGCCAGTGTCCGGCAGCCTCGCCTCTGTCAGTGCGCCCCAGGGTGGCTGTGGCTGCAATGTAGCTGCCATCACCAGTGTGTGAATGTGTGTGTGAATTGGTGGTTGACTGGATGTGTAAAGTGCTTTGGGGTACTTAGGGACGAGTAAAGCGCTATACAAATACAGGCCATTTACCATTTCACGTGGACACTTATTTATCAGTGTTTTATAAAATAAAAGTCCCCTAATGTTCTACCACTATTACTTCTAGGTTTTGAAGTGTCAGTTTCTTAAAGTTTACCATTGTTAGGCATATCCATATTAGCAAAGGTAACTAGAAAGATGAAGACTGGAACCAAATAAGAATAAAGAAGTATAAAAGTGAATAAAGTGCTCAGTTTTGCTATTCTGCAGATTAAGTTCTGGAAGGAATTTTAACCATCTTGAAAACACAGGACCTAGTCTGTAATAGACATTTTGCAGGATTTTTTTTTTTTTTTTAAAGAGAAAACTATCCTCATTTGATAACTTTTCACAGATTTTTCCACTGGTATTTAAATTGACTTATGTTAAATATTACAAATTGAGCTCACAAAGATGAAGAAGGTAACTTTTCGCCCAGAAATACATCCGCTTTTTAGTATTTTATGCAGTTTAGAATGACACAGAAGTAAGGCACTACTAATATGAAGACAATGACTCTGTGTTTTTTATAGAAATCTTAGTTTTTGTGCATGTACAAATATGTTCTGCTTATGTAAATGAAACTATAGGTGAACCTCTTACGTTACCTCTTAGAACTTTAGAATAAACATTTCCTCTGAAAGCCTTTTACGTGCATTTTGGACAAACAGTTTTTGGTGTTCTGCTTGGACTTTCTAAATTGGCACAATTCCATTATATTCTTAAAGTATTCTGAATTTTCCTAACCTTAAGTGACTGGTGTCTTTCAGCATTAATAATAAAAAATCGCTAAAAGATGCACATTTTTCCATACAGAAGAAAACATTTTTGAGCGAGATTGTGGTTTGCTAGGTTATCAACTAACGCTAGCAAATTTGGTAAGTAAGGTGAATTGTAGACTTTACAGGTCCAACACACAGATACATATATTCACTAAAATAAGTGCAACAAATTCACTCACCAAAACTCAAGAACAAACTTCTTGGATGGGGTGTTAGTACAGCAAATTATTTCTCAGATAGTTCCTTTTAAAAATGTTCCAACAGCATTGTGGTTCAGTTTTGTCATTCAAATTAGCTGTAGCCTAGCACACAGCTAGCATGTAGCTGCATGTAGCTGTTTGTCAAAATTGTCTCAACCTTGTAGTTGTCTCTCATGACATAATGAACTTATTGATCAATCATCTGTCAAGTCGTCAGAAACATAGAATTTTCTAACTGGTTGCCAAGTGGTTCTTCAAGATTGCTATCACTCACTAGGTAAAACTGGTAACAGAGGTAGAGCCATTGAGTAAGTTGTGTCAGAGAGGTTATGGTTAGAATTGTGATGTGATACAAGGAGACTTCAAATAGTTCCAGCTGTGCTTTGCAGCAAATTTAAATCAAGTGACAGGTCGTCGATTTTTACAGCATCTAAATCTCCTAATGTTTTGGTAGACCTACCAATATATTAGGCATGCATTGTATGGCACAAGTTAATTTTATCAGAGTGTACTGACAGCATGGAATTTTACTTTTAAACATCTTACCTTTAAAAAGTATATCCCAATCTTCTGTGCAGCTATATTTTGATGGTACGGCCAGCGTATGTTGCTAACGTCTGGCACTATTGTGAGGCTCCACGGTCCACTGTTGTTGTAAAAAATGGTCCGTTGGAGTGAATGGAGATGACGCGACTCTTCCATTCAGGGTGCTGCACCACAAACCTTGTTACTTGTATGCAAAGCCTCACTAACTACTAGCCGAACAGTAGTGAAACTCAAAAAGGTTTAATGAAAACTGGAAACAGTAATCATTTGCTTTCAAAATAAATATTCTGCCTCAGTGCTGGAGCCCACATGAGGTGTAACTTTTACTTGAATGTAAATAGTCTCCATTTCCCATTTGTCTTACTTTTTGCAATTCTACTAGTGCTCGGAGAGTACCTGGCAGGTGCTTTGCAGACAATTTGAATTTCTGGTGACCTATTAGTGACCAAAGTAATTGCAAGAAGGCTTTTGGTGCAGTACTGTATACTTCTTTGTGGCCAATTTCACACAGCAACAGCAAACAACATCTCACACATTTTTTGCATAGTGGCTTTAGCACTTGTCTTCAGATTTATTGCCAACAACCTCCAGACACCACTTGTCAACTGGCCATAAAATATAAATTCTCCCCTAGCAACCGGTGATTGCTTGATGGTCAGGACTAGCCCTAGACACACAGATGGTCAGGATTGTGTGTCTAGGCATATTCACTTGGCCTGACAGTGTCACGTGTCCATAATGCCTGCAAAATCTGATTTTTTTATTTTTTTTCTGCTGGAGCTCTGGAAATTTTAACATGGGAGTCTATGGGGACTGACAGGTTTTTGCCATTGCAATTATTAGTTCTTCCTTATTGGCTCTATTTGTTAGGCCTGGAAAAAAATATAAATGGCTAACTTAAATCCCATTTAGGTTGGCATGACTCAGAGGAGGATTTAAAATAGAGAATTACCACCATGTTGCAAGTCAAAGACCACCATCTCTTGTTGGTCTTAAGAAATTGCTGGCAACCTTGAAGCTAATTAGACACGACCACTTTGGTACAACTGCTAATGTCAGCTTACTAACACACTGATGTTTATCGAGTATGCTGTTTATTTGAATTGTATTACTGCAAACAGTGAGTGCCTGCAGAATATCACAGCTGGGTGTAAATCTTCTCTAACACAATCCAATTGCAGGTTTGTTGAAGTGTCCTTGTGTCAGATGTACATTTCATAGCTCACTGTAATGCTCGCTCTGGACATCAAATTGTAGTTTTTTCCATCTGGCACCCCTCCCCCGTAATATTTGCTACTTCCCTCACCAGTATTTATCTATGTACTGGTATGCAAGCTCAAGAGGGGAGATGGGTCCGTAATACAGAACTACAGAGGGGAGAGACACGTGGTGAAAATAATAAGAAAAAATCATTGTTACATAAAAATCCACAAAACTACAACATTCTGGTTTCTGTTTTATGAGACAAATCATTGCAAGTAGTGAATCCTTTTAAAAAGGTGGCACGAGAAACATCTGCTGCCTCTAGATCCATCCAGGGGAAACGAGCTTTGTATTTGAGGCTTGATTAAACAGAACACGCGGTGCTTGATTCCCCAGTCAATCAGAATGGGGTTTTAAATGTCTGCAAACAGTATGCGGGTGGAAAAGAGACTCAAATCAAATTAAGTGGAAGGTTGAACTGAACTGACATTTGTAAAGCCAGAGTCGAGGGAAGGTGCCTTGCTAAGCCATGTTCCAATGGTTATTCCAGTGGTTATGTAGACTGGAACATCACGTACATATGAATCAGAAAGACAGAGGAGAACCGGGAGGGGAAGGAGGGAACAGGGACTGCTGGGCTCCAGCTAATCTGCTAAAGACTCACTTTTATCTTAATCAGCTGGAGACCTGCTGATATATTCGTCTAACATATGCACCGGGCTTTAAATGTGTCTAAATCAAGGGTGTCAAACATAAGAATCAGAATTATCCTGGCAAAGACTTAAATCCAGCCCACTGGGCATCTTTGGAAAATGTAAACAAGGGCACACATTTTGGACTTTTAACTGTATGTTCAGTGTTTTTACAGCTTCTCCTGCTGATAAAGATCTCCTCCATAACCATTCATACTATACCAACGTTACAGATAAACAATAAGACCGAAGTTTCTATAATAGTAATATTTTTTATTCTGATTTATTAAACATGAATTACTCTTCTGTAATTGTAATTGCAGGAGCGCCTGGTTAGTACGCTACCAGAACCTTTTCTGTAAGTTTACACATCTATTTATGTGTACTGATAGATTGTTTTCATTAACTACAGCAGCATTTCTTTATCATGTAGAAAAACCAAGACCTACTGTTAAAATTGCAATTCTTTTTCTGATATTAAATTAGATTAAATGTGTAGTTAAACATCTTTACACTGCAGGAAAGGGAGTTTTGCTGGTCTGGCCCACTAAAGTGGAAAGTAGGCTGTGTATGATGTAAGATGAGTTTGACATCTCTGGTCTGGAGATTTTATAAATATAATGTCAAACTATTAATAAGTAGTTTGATATTATAGTAAACAACACATTTGCTGAGACCCTTATAAATTTTCTGTCATTGAAGAATGAGAGGACCCAGGTGCAGACTGAGCCCAGCGATATGCAGTGGTGTGAAAAAGTGTTTGCTGCTTTTCTGAGCTCCTATTTTTGTATATTTGTTAAACCTAAATGTTTCAGATGATCAGACAAACTTACATATTAGACGAAGGTAACACGAGTAAAGGTAAAATGTACTTGACGGCAGAGCAGATGATCCCACAGCAGGGAAACAAAAACCAGGAAGCAAAACCGAAACACGAGACGACAAACCCGCAGTGTGAAACAGGAAGAAATGAAGAGATAATTGGAAAGTGAGGACTGAAGGCACTCTGATGCAGAAACTATAACAAGGACAGAAACGCAGAACAGAGAAGAGACACGAAATCATGAAATAAGGAAACTAGAAACCTGGAGTAGCAGAACAAAGACAACCCAATGCCAGGGATGTGACATTATGTCTCATTAATGTGGCTCTGTGGGTCTGCTAATGCTCCAACGTGAGTGTAGAGACCCTGTCGCAGCTTTCAAAAGATGTTTGTTCATAAGTTGGACATGATTCATTTTAAATAGCTCAGGCTGATGAATATCCACAGGAGTCAGAGGGCAAGGTGCCCCCCAAAAAAGGTAGTTGCCCCAGTGCCCCTACAGGATTGCCTGGTAGGCGTTCCTGGTCACTTTTCTTCTGAACCGACTCATCAGGCAACAACTTTTTTCCACTGCTCCCAACGCCAATATTTATGTTCCCTAAACTGAAACCTTCTCATTGGCTTCACTGATAAGTGTTTTCTTAAGGCCGTACATTGCATGAAAATGTTCTTACATTCACTATTAAACCAAACTTTGAATTCTACTGTTGATTTCTTACAATTTGATTTAATCAAATCTGTGTCTCACAGATGATTCTTCACCATTATCCTTCCAGGTTTTATTACTGCGTTGAATAGCTGTTAGGCCAAACCGCAGATCAATTCATGTTTAAGCCACTCGCCTTTATCTACTACAAAACGCTGTCAAACCTAAAATGAGGACGTGGGCCCAGCTAGTAAACCACCTGTTGTCAGCTGAAACATATGAATCACTGCACTGATAATAGATCATTCCTTGGTTAATTCCAGAATTTGGGTTGGATATATGTTTATATAATTTTGTGCCTTAGTAAGTATGAAATTAAGACAGCAGACACATTAATCATTTTTGCTTCATGAATTATTTTATTGCTATTGCGCTGCACACATTCACCCAAATGATAGATGTCACTTTGGCATAAGCTGAGGTAAGAAGTCCCACACACATAAGAAAAAACATCCCTTTGCAGCATTGTGTAAAGATGCACAGCTTACAGCACCACTGAAATATTCTGATTTGTTTTTGCATGAAAAGCCATTCCAAGCCCTGTTGTCACTTTATGAAGAAACGTATGCATATATGTCCTCTCCGCTCCTTTAATTGCACCTTTAAACCTCCAAGTTCCTTATTTTGCTGCTGATGTCGCTGAGAAACCTTTGCAGTGTTTTTACAGAGAGCTGCCCGATTCCTATTTCGCTCACAAATGTTTAAGAGAAATAGAAAAAACAAAAACTACAATGGAGCACCACAAGCCTTTACGAATGCGAACAAAGAAAAGAAAACATTTCCAGAAACACTGCTTGACACGAACACATTCACGCACAATTTTTAGGCAAACGTTCAACCTGCCGGGAAGCTGCTGTTACTGCTCACTCTTCCAGAAAGCACACAAACTAAAAAAGATTATTATATATAAAAAACAAATTTAAAAAAATCTGGATATTTAATTTAAATAAATTTAACTTCGTTTGAATTAGTTTCACATTTTCATTCACATTGATTCACAGTTTGCGGATATCTGCCTGTGATGGATTGGACCAGCTCAGGCACACTTCTTCTGGCACCCTGTCAGCTGGGACAGGCTTGAAGCCCCATCGGTGACTCTGACTGATTGAGCTGACATACTCTAACGCTGCAGACAGAGGCATGACAGTCTCAGTCAATCAGTCAGTGTACTGGTAACTTTCAGACACAAGTTTGCCTTCTTCCACTTCCAACCGGATCAACAGGCGCTTCTTGGTGGCAGGGGACACTGGTGGGACAATAGTGGTGTCCGGGGCAATGGTGGGCGTGGTGGCGGCGATATCCCGGACAGGGGTGGGTTCGGTGGCTTTCGGGTTGGCTGGCACGTATCGCGTCGGCGGCAGGTGAACGTCTGCGTGCAAGTAAGGACTTGGATTGGTTGGTTTGTTTTTAGAAATCTGAGCAAAAAAGAGGTTTGATTTTAGTAGGATGAAAAAAATTAATCAAGCATGAGAATGCTGATATGTGTGAAATGGTTTGTGTTACTGGTTTGGCTCGCTTTTGATTGATTTTTCAATTTAGATTGATCTTTTTTATGTGTTAACGTTTTGCTTTATTTAACTCTCTCTGTTGGTTTCTACTGACATCACTGATTCACTGGATGACCAAAGTTAAGGCCTTTTTGGACACGTGAAACAGTCACATTGATCAGCAGTAATGCATTATTGGTTGACAAAGCTTTGTTAGTGGTTTATTAGAAAGAAATGAATCACTTTATATTCAGTGGTTTTGAAGCTAGAGCTCAGATCCCACACTGGGGCTTGGAGGACAATATTCTGCAAGTGTCAGAACTCCGTTTTTGCAATTTTAGCACCAACAATATTCACACTAAAAAAAGGACGAATAAAATCATCACTCATATTTTCACTCAACTATTCCTGAGTAAAGAACACGATAAGGGATCCTGAGCCAAAACTATTGGGAACCACTGTCTTTAGAAGATATAGATTTTATTAAAGGGAAATTTGTACAGAATTAGTAAAATAAAGAATAAAAATGTATACACTTATGTGTCAGTAGACAAAGGTTCTCACCTGATTGGTGCATTAGGTAGCTCATTCTGGAGATAGAGCAGACAGATATTAGTACAAGCACTACATTTAGATAATACGGTATTTTATTATTATTTTTTCTCTTTGGTTTTTCGATGCTCCCTCTGCTTACATACCTCTGCTCCTCGCCTTCCAGCAGCTTGCGGTAGGTGTTGATCTCGATGTCCATGGCCAGCTTGATGTTCAGCAGCTCTTGGTGATCACGGATCAGTGTAGCCAAGTCCTGCCTGGCCCGCTTCAAACAATCTTCCAGCAGAGCGATATTTTCCCGGGCCTTGTTGAGATTTCCCTCACCCTCTTTTCTAGCATCATCCAGGTCATTCATGAGGGCCTCTTCCTGATGGGAAAACAGAGATAAGATAACATCAGCAGTGAATAGATGGACAACGTGCTTGCTGACTAAATACTGTCCAAATAATGTATGTAAGGGGAACCAACCTTCCTTCTGAGACTCTCCAGGTCTGCTGTAAGCCTCTGGATGAGACGCAGCAAGTCTGAAATCTCCCTCTTTATGTCACGCACTTCTTGCTCGCGCTCTCCTACAGTTTGGACCAGAGATTCCATCTAAAGTGGGAACAGGGAGGTCAAATACTCAAAACATCTGCAGTAAGACTGAATGTCATATAAGCAATCATAGAAAAATACTTTTCTCTGGTTCCACTGCTCAGCCTCTTCCCTGGTGCGGGTAGCCATGGTAGCATATTGATTCTCAACGGCCTTGATGAACTGGTCCATGTCCAGAGAACGTCTGGTGTTGTCCTGTAGGACCACTGTTTTGTTCTGGATGCGTGACTCCAGCTCCTTGATCTCCTGCAGGGGCAGACATGGAGACAGTGAGTTATTGTGGAGACAAAGAAAAAGACCCACACACCAAATTTATTAGACCACCTGTCATTTGTAATTACCAATACTGTTAATTCACTAACTGGATTTTCATCACTTTCATTACCTCATCAAATGCGAGCCTGAGGAAGGCCATTGTTCTCATCAGGTCCTCAAGATCCACAGCCAGAGCTACTGCCTCCAAGTGGCCTTCGTCTACTTCCTGTAACACACACATTAAATATACATACATGTGCCTCCAGTGACGACACAGTGATGAATAAAACTTTAAAGCTCACAGTACCTTTTTAGACACAATAAAGTCGTTCTCAAGGTCACCTCTCTTTTGCAACTGGTCTTCATACCTGAAACCAATTCCAAATAAAAAGGTGAAAAACTGATGAAGTTACAAGTTTTATTGCAACAATCAACATGTTCAGTAAAATCAGCCGCCCTGTGATTTGCTGACCTTTTCTTGGTATCGTCCACCTCGTCCTGGATCTCCTGCAGCTCAGGCTGCAGTTTGTTCTGGTCGGATTTCAAGCTTTCAATCTGCTGCTCCAGCTCGTTCTCCAGCTGCTTCACAAGATACTCAACCTTCCCGTTGTAGTCCTCCTGCTCCCTGAGGATCTTCAGCTTTGTCTCAAGTCTTCTCTTCTCATTCTCCAGGTTTTTCACCTACAAGACACAGACAGACAACATGGGTAGGAATGCGTCACAACAACGTGTCTCTGTGGAATCCTTAATCTCCATACTGCACGTGATAATGGCGACTCACTGCTGACCTTAGACGTTGAAGTTTTCTCATTTTTCCACAAGGTGGCATCCTACGCGCAGGCCTATCTCTGATTATTTGCATATGAAGAAAATGAACTGCAGACAGACTTGTTTTTTGTGGCCTCCGGTAACATAATTGGTTTGAGCCGCCAGGAAACACTATTTATGGGCCATTTGCACTTTTTCAAATCGCAGTAAAAGCATTTAAAAAGAAAAATAATTATAAGTGAAAAATCCAAAAATTAATGATAATTAAAATGTAAAAAAAAAGCGCGCAGACGCAGACTTGTAACATTTAAATATAACAAAAACATAATCCTCGAAGACGGAGACGGAAGGACAAATAAACAGGATGTTTTTGTGTGTGTGCGTAATTTATTTATTTTGTCTCTGCTTATTCATCAGATTTGGATTTATTTGCTTATCATTCAACTGTTGTTACCCAGTTAAGCATTTTTCGGCATGTCATTATAAACCAAAAGGTTGCACTATGACAAATAAGAACAACAAGAAAGACAAAAACAACAACCCAATAACAACAACAACAACAACAACCCAATAATAATAATAATAATAATAAACCTTTTCAATGAGCGCGACGAACTTGTCATTGAGTCCAACCAAGTCGTTCTTCTCCTTGGATTTTCCCGATGAATCGACTCTGTCGGTCGGGACGCTTCTGAGCGGCTTCTTGCTGCTGGGGGAGTAGGACTGGCTGCTGTAGTCTCTTGGTTTGGACATACTGAAGCTTGAAGCGAAGAGCTGGAGTGTGGCTGAACAGGTGAGGGGAGAAGGCGCCTGCAGCCCTGCAGATCACCTTCTTTATAGGTGGACAGGTACAACCCCTCACCTGCCCCAAACTCTGCGTGCGTCCAATCACGAGAGGACAAGTGCGATATTAAATGGAAAGGTCAACGTGAAATACTTGAATTTCGACTTTAAACCAGTTTGTCCAGGAGCACCGGGGCCAATGGCGTCTCTGGGGGGCGGATTCGTGCGTAAAAACAAGTATAAGAACTACCTGCATCCTCCATCAGGCGCCTTAGACGCTCGGTGTCAGTGTCTGCTCTCTCCCGCTCTTTCATCCAGCAACGATCATCATGCCTTCAAACAGCGCTGCCAGCATGTTTGGTGGAGCCGGGGGAAAGGGTGCCAAGGCGTCCGTGTCGACCCTGGATGGGCTGCGCAAAGTGCTGGGCAACCAGACAGAAAAAGATTCGGCTCCCATCCATAAAGCTGCTGCCAAGCCCGTAGCCTCCCAGGCTCCGAGCGCCCCGGAAACTCCCGTCGCTCCCGGTGACGACAAGCAGACACTGCGGACCCTGAACAATCGGCTGTCCGGCTACCTGAACAGAGTGAAGCAGCTTCAGGAGGAGAACAACGATCTGCAGAAAGAGATCGACGACATCCTGGCCAAGAGGAAAGTACCTGAGGGGCGTGATTGGGATGGAATCCTGAAACCCCTGGATAACCTCAAAAGGGAGGTGGGTCAGATTTCTTTCTTTCTTTCATTCTTGGAATTAACATGCAAATAAATTTCTGACTATACTTTCTTTAATGTAATCTTAAATTCTAACTATTAATGCATATCCTTATTTGATCAGATCAAAGACATCACAGATGACAATGCAAAGCTGCTGCTGCAGATTGATAACAGCAGACTGGCAAATGAAGACTTCAAGAACAAGTGAGTGTGAATGCCGTCCAGACAAGGGCTCAGAAAATAAACGACAAATTTGTAACAGCAACGTAGCATTTGTAGCGTTTGTGAAGTTTGAAGCCAGGCTCCTTCTGTTGATGCAGGCTGGATGATGAGAATAAGGCATGCAAAGAATTAGAAAAGGACCTGGAGGATCTGAAGAGGGCCAAAGATGATACCAAACTGAGCTGCGACCAGACGAGGGAAGAGATCAAAATGGTTAATGATGAGCTTGAGCGTCTCAAGAGCGAACACAAGAAAGTAAGGAGGAAAACCAGCATGTTAAAAGTCACACGCTCAGCGCTGTATTGTGTGAAACTTGTAACTTGTGTTTGTCTTGCAGGAGGTTGATTCTCTGCTTGAGAAGATCAAGGACTCAGATGTGACAGTGGAGATTAAGTCCCAGGACAACAACCTGAGTGACGTTGTCCAGAATGTCCGCAGACATTATGAGAAAGTGGCTGAGAAGAACCTGAAGGAGGCAGACGAATGGTACAAAGACAAGGTATGGAAGATTAAAGCTGGGAATGATGTGCTTCCTTGTCTCAGTTTCTCTCACTGTTTTCATCATATTATTTCTCCCCCAGTTTGAAACCATCAAGGTGGAAGAGGCCCAGAATACTGAGGCCTTGGAGTCTGGAAAGAGTGAGCTCAAAGATCTCCAGAAACAGAAGCAAACTTTGGAAATTCAGATTCAGACCAAGAACAACAAGGTAAGCGCACAAGAGTGAATACAAGACTGTACAAATGCAGTACATTACAAAATCATGCAACACAATCTCAGTATCAGGACAAGATTGACGTTTCTCTTTGGTTGACACAGAAACAGAAAACATGAACAAAATATCAATATCGAGTATTCTTAAGGTTTGTTTTTCATTGGTAGCTGCGCACTGTGGAGCAAACCCTGAGAAACATCAAAATGGAGTATGGTCATCGCCTGGAGCCATCCAACAAGATCATTCTTGGGCTGCAGCAGGACCTCGGAGACGTGAGGGAACAGGTGGAGCTGCAGCTAGACGCCAACAAAAACCTGCTGTCTGTCAAGCTGAAGCTGGAGAAGGAACTCGAACAGTACCAAGAACTTCTTTCACGCTTATTTGATGATGTTGAAAGGTAAGGATGATGGCAGGTGCATCCTGTTTACTTTTAAACCTGTTGCGGGTATAAAACAGGTTTGCCTGCTGGCAGAACAGAGTGTCTGTTTAGTCATGTGGTGTTTTACCTCCATACATAATAAGTAAAACACAGCACTTTTACCCAAAGGACTGACATCTTATATGAAACCAGATCTTTAGATCTGCTGTCATTTGTTTAATTTAATTCAGTTCGTTATAGAAAATGAAAATAAATCTTTAATAAATTTGATTATTTGTTAAAAGCATTTCTGGCGAGGGCAGTTGGTAACAATGTAGCTATAAAATAAGTAGTTCAGAATGAAAACAGAGGCACTATTCTCTTTATATTTCCTGTATTGTTGCTTTAAGGTGAAACCACGTTGTGTTTTAATGTCTGTAATTTCCTGGTAAGGGCTTTTTTTAGCCTGCAAATCTTTACCTAATGTAGTTTTACGGTTCAACATTAAGGGAAAACACCATGTGAATGTTGGCACTGTGTGCTTATTTCCCACTTGGTGTGTTAGCTCTTTATGCTTTTCTTCCCTGACAGCGCAGAGTTTGCTTTAACGGATGCAATACCGCAAGGTAAGTTTGGGTTCTGCCAAGAAAAAACAAAGTTAAATCACAATGAACGTGTCTGTCACGCATCCACGTGCCGAGACCTGATCAGCAAGATTCATATCGCTAAACAAGACTTGGGTCAGTTACTGCCTATGATGCTTTCAGTTTGGTCTGACTCCACTCCAACAGGAAACAAAGTAAAGATACCAGAATCTGACCCTTGTCTTCCCTTTAGGACTGTAAATGTGAACAAAAATAGGAAATTACAGAAAAATAGTAAATCAAAAATCAAAATCTAAATGCTACCTTTGCATCACTGTGGGCTGAGTTAACAGTTTTGGGAAGTATGCTTACTGACTTTCTTGCCAAGAATTAGATGAGAAGGTAGTTACAAGTCTTACTTTAGTCCCTTAAGTTTAACTAGCAGACAGTTAGCTTAACTTAGCTTAGCAAAAAGAAAATAATGAATCACCTACTTAGATACATTCATACATATACATACATATATATATATATACATATATGTGTGTGTGTATATATGTGTGTGTGTGTACAAATAGTGTACTATGGAAGCTGATTTCTGCTACTATAAAAAAGTCCTCCACAAAATTTGGATTAATGTTCAGTTGGCCAATTCAAAATTTCAAGTTATTAAATTGAAATTTCAAGATACATAACTTCAAATTTTGAGGCATTATGTCAAAATGTTGAGATAGCTAACTTGAAAATTTGAGTCATCAAAATTTCAAAATGTGAATATTAAGTCAGATTTTTTGAGATATTAACCAAAATTCTGAGTTGAATTGATTTTGTACCTGAAAATTTGAAATTTTAGTTATTTACTTGAAATTTCAACATACCTCATTTAAAATTTCAAGTTTAGTCAAAGTTTTGGGATGCATAACTCAAAGTTTGAGTAAAGTTGAAATTTGAAATTTTGAGTTATTTATTTAAAAAAAAATTGAGACTCCTAATCTGAAAATTTGAGTGGTCAAAATTTCAAAACACTGAGTCATTAAGTAAAACTTTGGAGATATTAACCAAAAGTCTTCCCCTTTTTTCTTTTTTAGTAGCAGAAAAAAGCTTCCACAGTGTCACCCACTGATACTTTTGGTGCCAACACTAACTAGCATTAGGCATCAGCAAGGAAGAAAATAAGCACATTTCCCAACATTTCTAAACTACCTCTTTAAAGCTAGCCGCATCACTAAAATGCACTAGACCATTGCAATAACACCATATTTTAACTCTACATCTTAATCCAATGAATAATTATTTTCAAAAGCTAATCAATCACCATTAAACCAAATATTTTTGATTCTCAGCAAACTCATAAACAGGTAACAGGAACTAACAGACTAAAGGCATATTTGTAACCTCTAAAATATGTCTTTTTGTTTACAGGGCAACAAACTAAAGAAGATGACGTTCCGGAACAGGGTGAAATAATAAAACAAGAAGTAGTTGCAAAACAAGAAAGCGCTCCCTCTAATCAATCAGCCCCCCCAGAAGCTCCTGAAGTGGAGGAGGAACCCCCCATCCAGGCCGACTTAAATGCTAGTAGCAGGGAAGAGGCTGCAGTCAGCAGCTCTGCTAAAAAGAAGAAATCTAAAAAGTCCAAGAAGTCCAAAACTAAGAAGGATTCCTCCTCCTCCTCTTCTTCCTCCTCCTCTTCTTCTTCCTCCTCCTCCTCCTCTTCCTCCTCCTCCTCCTCTTCCTCCTCTGATTCCGAAAAGGAAGAAGAAAAGCCCGTAACTGAGGGTGAAGCGGTGACAGCTTGATCTTAAATGCTTTCTTTTTTTTCAGTTTGGTTATTTTCTTTTTCTGCTGTTCAGCAAATTAAAACTGCCTTCTGTACTGGTGCTGTCAAACCTGTAAAGTTACTCTGAGGTGCTGTTGTGGTTTATGTTCTCAGCTGTGCATGAAATAAAAAGATGTGGTTTAGAAAGACAAATGCTCAGCAGCGTCTTATTGATTTATTCTTTCATACATGAATTACTTGGCAGTTACTGCAGTGATAGTGCAGTCACTCAGAAAAAGAGGATCACAAATTGGCATAAGTTTGATCTTCACAGACTAAAGTTCATTTTTATTTCAAACATTTCAAACATGTGCCTTCACAATCATTACAAAATATCATTCCATTATTTGTTTGAAAAGGAGTAGGCAGAAGTATTTACTTATTTGTCCCTACCCCCTCAAGTTTTACCTCTCATTCATTTATTTATTTTTTTGTCTTAAATAAAAACTTTAGTCTTCACAGACTAAAGTTCATTTTTGGTGCCTTAAAACTCTTAATGTTCAGATATGCCCAGTCACTATAGCTTTAGCAACAAGAAACATCCTCAAATGTCTTTTAGAAAGTCCACCAATGCTTCAACCCAAAGCTTATACAGTTTGCCATAAGGTAGGACAGAAAAAGAGCAAAATATTCACATTTAAGAGCCATTTGCCTTCAAATGTTTGCTTAACAAGTATCCCTCTATCTCATCTGTGAAATTAGATGGACAAATAGTAAAAACAGATGTGACAAAAATAGATGGTTGAAAGAAATTCATCAAAAACAGTGTTATGAATACAAATTCAAACAAACTCACTTATATGTGCGTCTGTATCTGTTTTCATTTATTTACTATCATGTAAACTGATATTGTAAAAGAGCAGTCATTTAGTCTTTTTATTACCAAGAGCTTTGATACAATTTATGTTTAAGTTTGCATTTAAACATCATAATAAACCAAAAGTTTCATGAAAGGCAGAGATTTCTATGCTTTATTAAGTACACCTTGGAAGTACTGGGTTGGACCCCTTTCGTGTCCTCAGAACATCCTCAGTTATTCGTGGCACAGATTGAACAAGGTGCTGGAAAAAATCGTCAGAGATTCTGGTCCAGCATCTTACGGTTTGTCTGCTGCACGTCCATGATGTGAATTTCCTGTTCCACCGCATCCCAAAGATGTTTTCTTGGCTTTGAAGTGAAGTCATTATGTTGAAGAAAGCAGTTTGAGTTGACTGATGGAAGCAGTGATCAGGAGATGGGTACACTGTGGTCATAAAGAATGGACAATATTTCTCAGGTAGGTCGTGGTGTTTAAAGGATGTTCAGTTGGAGCTAAGAGCTCAGAAGTGCAAAGGTACCAAGCACCATTATCCATCCCCAGCAGCTTGAATGGACCCAAGCTTTAATGTTGTTTACACCAACCTATTTGAAGGTTTGAAACTAAATCTAGACTTATCAGACCAGACATACTCCAGTTTTGGGGAGCCTGTGTAACTCATGTTTTTAGCTAACAGGAGTGGAACCCAGTGTGGTCTTCTGCTGCAGCCCACCCATTAG